>NW_024057948.1:0-76197 GCF_016432855.1 Salvelinus namaycush | reverse complement strand
AACACTCTGTATATTCTGATGGATGAGGCCTGAGCTGGAATGTGAAGCTAACTGAATCTGGCTAGCGCTCTGTATATTCTGATGGATGAAGCCTGAGCTGAAATGTGAAGCTAACTGAACCTGGCTAGCGCTCTGTATATTCTGATGGATGAGGTCTGAGCTGGAATGTGAAGCTAACTGAATCTGGCTAACACTCTGTATATTCTGATGGATGAGGCCTGAGCTGGAATGTGAAGCTAACTGAACCTGGCTAACACTCTGTATATTCTGATGGATGAGGCCTGAGCTGGAATGTGAAGCTAACTGAACCTGGCTAACACTCTGTATATTCTGATGGATGAGGCCTGAGCTGGAATGTGAAGCTAACTGAACCTGGCTAACACTCTGTATATTCTGATGGATGAGGCCTGAGCTGGAATGTGAAGCTAACTGAACCTGGCTAGCGCTCTGTATATTCTGATGGATGAGGCCTGAGCTGGAATGTGAAGCTAACTGAATCTGGCTAACACTCTGTATATTCTGATGGATGAGGCCTGAGCTGGAATGTGAAGCTAACTGAACCTGGCTAACACTCTGTATATTCTGATGGATGAGGTCTGAGATGGAATGTGAAGCTAACTGAACCTGGCTAGCGCTCTGTATATTCTGATGGGTGAGGCCTGAGCTGGAATGTGAAGCTAACAGAAGCTGGCTAACTTTAGAAAACCAGTATGTCTAGCTTGTATCATAGTACACCCCTCAGGCTACGTTCAGGTTTCAGCATCAGGCAGGTATCAACAGCCGAGTCGTAGGCTACAACCTGGGTTGTATTCATTAGTTTACTCCACAGTCAACAGTTTTAAAATGTTACAGAAACAGTTTACTCCAAACACTGTACAACGTGGACTAAACGGTTTCTGTTGCCAAACGTTTTGCTACGATGGGCACTAATGAATACACACAACCTGTTTTGAGGAAGTGTAATTTGTTGTTAGTCTGTCCACAATATTTATTTGTCTCTCTTTTACACAACAAACCTTCCTGAGTGAAAAGCATAAAACGTAGATTAGAAAGAGAAAATGTTTGTTTGTTGCTTGTTGTGTTTTAAACCTGTTTTGAGAATAAAAATCTATAGGCCTATGATCCAGTACACTCTTAGAATAAAGGGTTCCAAACGGGTCCTCCGGCTGTCCCCATAGGAGAACGCTTTTGGGTTCCAGGTAGAACCCTTCTGGCTTCCATGTAGAACCCTCTGTGGAAAGGGTTCTGTATGGAACCCAAAAGGGTTCTACCTAGTACCAAAAAGGGTTCTACAAAGGGTTCTACTATGGGGACAGCCAAATAACCCTTTTAGATTCTAGATAGTGTCGGAGCGATCACCCTGGGGCACACAGATGGGCACAGAACGAATTCACTCCACGTATCTAATTTATATCGAAAACATTTTAAGGAGAGTAGGACTATTATAATACTGTCCAGCAAAAATATCATCAACTATATGAAAACACATAACAATATCATCAGCTATATGAATATACATAACAATATCACCAACTATATCAATACACATAACAATATCACCAACTATATGAATACACATAACAATATCATCAACTATATGAATACACATAACAATATCATCAACTATATGAATACACATAACAATATCATCAACTATATGAATATACATAACAATATCACCAACTATATCAATACACATAACAATATCACCAACTATATGAATACACATAACAATATCATCAACTATATGAATACACATAACAATATCATCAACTATATGAATACACATAACAATATCATCAACTATATTAATATACATAACAATATCATCAACTATATTAATACACATAACAATATCATCAACTATATGAATACACATAACAATATCATCAACTATATGAATACACATAACAATATCATCAACTATATGAATACACATAACAATATCATCAACTACATGAATACACATCACAATATCATCAACTATATGAATACACATAACAATATCATCAACTATATGAATACACATAACAATATCATCAACTATATGAATACACATAACAATATCATCAACTATATGAATACACATAACAATATCATCAACTATATGAATACACATAACAATATCATCAACTATATGAATACACATAACAATCGTCGTCTTACCTTTTATCTCTCAATAGAAACAGAGTCTGAAATTCGGTCGTTGAAAGTTACTTCCTTGTGCTCTGCTCATTTACATATCAGGTTCTGCCTGTTCTCTCTCCCCTCCCTCTCTCTTTACAGCTCTTACAATGTGCCTTGGCATACATTCTACAACTGTCTGGAACTCCATTGGAGGGTTGTGACATCATTCTTCCACAAGAAAATCCATCATTTGGTGTTTTGTTGATGATTGTGTTCAACTCAGTTGAGACCTAGTGACCTGGAGATGGCCATGGCATATTGTGAAACATCAGCAAGTTCAGCTGTCTTCATCACTGAAACTCCTGACAAACGTGCCCCAACAATCACCAAGCGTTAAGCTCTTCCCAAACAGGGTCGCAGTCTCTCCTGGTAGCAGCTCTTCTCTCTCCAGGGGTAGCAGCTCCTCTCTCTCTCCAGTGGTAGCAGCTCCTCTCTCCCCAGGGGTAGCAACTCCTCTCTCTCCAGGGGTAGCAGCTACCTCTCTCTCCAGGGGTAGCAGCTACCTCTCTCCCCAGGGGTAGCAGCTACCTCTCTCTCCAGGGGTAGCAGCTCCTCTCTCTCCAGGGGTAGCAGCTACCTCTCTCCCCAGGGGTAGCAGCTCCTCTCTCCCCAGGGGTAGCAGCTACCTCTCTCCCCAGGGGTAGCAGCTCCTCTCTCTCCAGGGGTAGCAGCTTCTCTCTCCCCAGGGGTAGCAGCTCCTCTCTCTCCAGGGGTAGCAGCTCCTCTCTCTCCCCAGGGGTAGCAGCTCCTCTCTCTCCAGGGGTAGCAGCTCCTCTCTCTCCAGGGGTAGCAGCTCCTCTCTCCCCAGGGGTAGCAGCTCCTCTCTCCCCAGGGGTAGCAGCTCCTCTCTCTCCAGGGGTAGCAGCTCCTCTCTCTCCCCAGGGGTAGTAGCTCCTATCTCCCCAGGGGTAGCAACTCCTCTCTCTCCAGGGGTAGCAGCTCCTCTCTCCCCAGGGGTAGCAGCTCCTCTCTCCCCAGGGGTAGCAGCTCCTCTCTCCCCAGGGGTAGCAGCTCCTCTCTCCCCAGGGGTAGCAACTCCTCTCTCTCCCAGGGGTAGCAGCTCCTCTCTCTCCCCAGGGGTAGCAGCTCCTCTCTCCCCAGGGGTAGCAGCTCCTCTCTCTCCCCAGGGGTAGTAGCTCCTCTCTCCCCAGGGGTAGCAACTCCTCTCTCTCCAGGGGTAGCAGCTCCTCTCTCCCCAGGGGTAGCAGCTCCTCTCTCCCCAGGGGTAGCAGCTCCTCTCTCCCCAGGGGTAGCAGCTCCTCTCTCCCCAGGGGTAGCAACTCCTCTCTCTCCCAGGGGTAGCAGCTCCTCTCTCTCCCCAGGGGTAGCAGCTCCTCTCTCCCCAGGGGTAGCAGCTCCTCTCTCCCCAGGGGTAGCAACTCCTCTCTCTCCAGGGGTAGCTCTCTCCAGGGGTAGCAACTCCTCTCTCCCCAGGGGTAGCAACTCCTCTCTCCCCAGGGGTAGCAGCTCCTCTCTCCCCAGGGGTAGCAGCTCCTCTCTCTCCAGGGGTAGCAACTCCTCTCTCCCCAGGGGTAGCAACTCCCCTCTCTCCAGGGGTAGCAGCTCCTCTCTCCCCAGGGGTAGCAGCTCCTCTCTCCCCGGGGGTAGCAGCTCCTCTCTCCCCAGGGATTTGAAGATATTGGGGGCTACTTTTGAACACATACATCTACAGTGTTTTGCCAAAAACCACTCAACAACTTCAAACATTGACTCTGACCTGTCCAATGAGCCAAACTGATTAAATAATCACACAGTAGCTCTCTCTCTCTCACACACACACACACACACACACACACACACACACACACACACACACACACACACACACACACACACACACACACACACACACACACACACACACACACACACACACACACACACACACACACACACACACACACACACACACACACACACACACACATCCTATTCTTCTGTTGCTGTCTCTGTGTCTTGTCTGGTGTCTCTCTCCATCATATCCTATTCTTCTGTTGCTGTCTCTGAGTCTTGTCTGGTGTGTTTTGCAATCCAAAAAGTTCAAGGGGATACTGTGGTACTTTAACTAGTTTTAGGCCTGTGTTGGGCTGTTGTGGTGACTGTATTACTGCCACACCGGCATTCATGAGTAATGACCACAGTCAAATTCCACAAGACTTTTGAGTCATGCTACAAAACTCTTCTTATGCACCACCTTGCATTCCGTATATGGTTTGATTTCCAGGGTACAGAAGAGTATTAGACCCACATATGGTTTGATTTCCAGGGTACAGGAGAGTATTAGACCCACATATGGTTTGATTTCCAGGGTACAGGAGAGTATTAGACCCACATATGGTTTGATTTCCAGGGTACAGAAGAGTATTAGACCCACATATGGTTTGATTTCCAGGATACAGGAGAGTATTAGACCCACATATGGTTTGATTTCCAGGGTACAGGAGAGTATTAGACCCACATATGGTTTGATTTCCAGGGTACAGAAGAGTATTAGACCCACATATGGTTTGATTTCCAGGGTACAGAAGAGTATTAGATCCACATATGGTTTGATTTCCAGGGTACAGAAGAGTATTAGATCCACATATGGTTTGATTTCCAGGGTACAGGAGAGTATTAGATCCACATATGGTTTGATTTCCAGGGTACAGGAGAGTATTAGATCCACATATGGTTTGATTTCCAGGGTACAGAAGAGTATTAGATCCACATATGGTTTGATTTCCAGGGTACAGGGGAGTATGAGGCCCACATATGGTTTGATTTCCAGGGTACAGGAGAGTATTAGACCCACATATGGTTTGATTTCCAGGGTACAGAAGAGTATTAGATCCACATATGGTTTGATTTCCAGGGTACAGGAGAGTATTAGACCCACATATGGTTTGATTTCCAGGGTACAGAGGAGTATTAGACCCACATATGGTTTGATTTCCAGGGTACAGAGGAGTATTAGACCCACATATGGTTTGATTTCCAGGGTACAGGAGAGTATTAGACCCACATATGGTTTGATTTCCAGGGTACAGAAGAGTATTAGACCCACGTATGGTTTGATTTCCAGGGTACAGAAGAGTATTAGACCCACATATGGTTTGATTTCCAGGGTACAGAAGAGTATTAGACCCACATATGGTTTGATTTCCAGGGTACAGAAGAGTATTAGACCCACATATGGTTTGATTTCCAGGGTACAGGAGAGTATTAGACCCACATATGGTTTGATTTCCAGGGTACAGGAGAGTATTAGACCCACATATGGTTTGATTTCCAGGGTACAGAAGAGTATTAGATCCACATATGGTTTGATTTCCAGGGTACAGGAGAGTATTAGACCCACATATGGTTTGATTTCCAGGGTACAGGAGAGTATTAGACCCACATATGGTTTGATTTCCAGGGTACAGGAGAGTATTAGACCCACATATGGTTTGATTTCCAGGGTACAGAAGAGTATTAGACCCACATATGGTTTGATTTCCAGGGTACAGGAGAGTATTAGACCCACATATGGTTTGATTTCCAGGGTACAGAAGAGTATTAGACCCACATATGGTTTGATTTCCAGGGTACAGGAGAGTATTAGACCCACATATGGTTTGATTTCCAGGGTACAGTAGAGTATTAGACCCACATATGGTTTGATTTCCAGGGTACAGGAGAGTATTAGACCCACATATGGTTTGATTTCCAGGGTACAGGAGAGTATTAGACCCACATATGGTTTGATTTCCAGGGTACAGGAGAGTATTAGACCCACATATGGTTTGATTTCCAGGGTACAGAAGAGTTTGAGGCGCGTGAAGAAAAAACTAAGAAAAAAGAATGAAAGGTGGTGGTACTTGGATTATAATTATTATATATATTTTTTTGTGGCAAAAATGTCATTAAGAAAGTGGCAATATTTTGAAAATAAACTGACAATATTTTAAGAATAAACTTGAAATGTAATTTTGAGAATCAAGTCACAGTTTTTTGATAGGACAGTCGCCACGACTGTACTATCAAAAGGTACGAGAATGACACAAATTTTACTTTTCACAGTCTGCTGCCTCAGTTTGTATGATGGCAATTTGCATATACTCCAGAATGTTATGAAGAGTGATCAGATGAATTGCAATTAATTGCAAAGTCCCTCTTTGCCATGCAAATGAACTGAATCCCCCAAAATATTTCCACTGCATTTCAGCCCTGCCACAAAAGGCCCAGCTGACATCATGTCAGTGATTCTCTCGTTAACACAGGTGTGAGTGTTGACGAGGACAAGGCTGGAGATCACTCTGTCATGCTGATTGAGTTCGAATAACAGACTGGAAGCTTCAAAAGGAGGGTGGTGCTTGGAATCATTGTTCTTCCTCTGTCAACCATGGTTACCTGCAAGGAAACACGTGCTGTCATCATTGCTTTGCACAAAAAGGTCTTTACAGGCAAGGATATTGCTGCCAGTATGCTGCCAGTTTTTTTATGTAGATGTTCCAAAGGTGCTCATCAGTGGTTTGTATGAGGCTTGTAGACAGTGGTTTGTATGAGGCTTGTAGACAGTGGTTTGTATGAGGCTTGTAGACAGTGGTTTGTATGAGGCTTGTAGACAGTGGTTTGTATGAGGCTTGTAGACAGTGGTTTGTATGAGGCTTGTAGACAGTGGTTTGTATGAGGCTTGTAGACAGTGGTTTGTATGAGGCTTGTAGACAGTGGTTTGTATGAGGCTTGTAGACAGTGGTTTATATGAGGCTTGTAGACAGTGGAGGCCTGGAGTTGCTAAACTTGTTTATGTTAATTAACAGTCATTTACCTTCAGGTCAGGTCTTTTGCATGACAATAACCGGCAGACAAGTAAATCAATCTCTAGGCATGTGTCTTGGTCACCTAAATCATCCTCTTCCCTATTGTCGGGTTCACCTAGGGGTCATGAAAAGGGTTGTACCAAAAAGTTTGATGTATTAGAATAATTGATTATTCTGATGTTGTATTAATAGAAGGGAAGGGGTTATAAGACCCCTCCCTCCTTACATGAATAGGGTCATAGACTACAGATTAACAATATATATACATGATGAGGTTTTAATAGAAGGGGAGGGGTTATAAGACCCCTCCCTCCTTACATTAATAGAGTCCTAGACTACAGATTAACAATATATATACATGATGAGGTTTTAATATTGTTACACTGTTGTTTTCTAATTCTCTCTCTCTGCCTCATTAAAAAGAGGCCCCTCTGAGTAATGTGTGACTGTGAAGAAGGAGCTCTGCAGGGGAGTGGAGGAGATAAGACTAGTCAAACATTACACAAGAAATCAGCTTTGGGGAGTGGACTTTTACTGCTAAGTTTTAGATAACACTAAAAGCCATTGTTGATATAGCTTGGTAGGCAGGGTTTTGGTCTCAGGAGTAAAAAGGTAATGACGTAGGTAGTGACATCACCAGGCTAGACTGAGGGTGTAACAAAACAACTTGAGACCTTTTGTTTGATGCAGATACTCGGAAACATGCGTGCCATGTTCCTGTTGTCAACTTCTGTGTGCAATTGCATTAATAAAGGTTTTTGAATGATTTAATTACAGATATTGTCATAATGCTAATTTCACCAATGAACCAATGATTGACAAAGAAGGACGTAAGGAACGAACCCTAACATTTGGCGAGCTTGTCAGGAGTGAGTGTCACCGCGGTTGGAGGAGATTCCACACCACGTTGCCAGAGCTCCAAATTAAATAAGGTAAACAGACACCCGTTTAATCTAAGTCTGTAATTAAATGGCATTTACTGGTGTGGTTTCCCTCTAACAAGTAAGTGGCACCTCACTCAATCTAAATGATAGACATACACGTTGAATATGATATAGTCAGATCTTAGTTTGGAGAAAGTACGTAACGGACTATTGGTGAAATGCATGAGGTCAATATATTTGTTTACTAGTTATTTTATTGTGAAGAGGTGGTTTGACGAGGCCATCTGAGGCATGCCCTATCTACAGAGGGGTTGCCGGTTATGAGTTAAATACTAGTTCTTTGTTTATTTGTTAGAGACAATTCAGGTGACAATTGTCCAGTTTTACTTTGATTTGTTATTTGGGTTGTAATGCAGGCGACAATTCTAGATAATTTTATTTTGTGGAGTTTATTTTGTAGAGGTACTCAATGACTGAGTTGAGTTGGTTATGAATGGTGTGTTGTATGTTTCATTGTTTGTTTGGCTGTGGATTATGGCGGGAGTTATTGGGTAATGACCAATAGTGGAATACAAAGTTAGGAGTAGGACAGAAGTTATTCTAATAAAAGGTTGAATGTATTTGTTAGTGACTATTTCCTACCATAGGACAGTATTGGAAATGTACAACCCCTTAGTATATCAGTAAAATAATTATACAGACGTTCTGTAGAAGAAAAAAAAACACCCATAGGATAAGACTTTAAATGTACCAGGAGTTAATCCTCCATTATATATTGGGAGGTAATGCAGAGATCATTACTTAATGTTATGTTGGTTTTGAAGAGGTGGTTCAGTGTTAATCATCCATTATATATTGGGAGGTAATGCAGAGATCATTACTTAATGTTATGTTGGTTTTGAAGAGGTGATTCAGTGTTAATCATCCATTATATATTGGGAGGTAATGCAGCGATCATTACTTAATGTTATGTTGGTTTTGAAGAGGTGGTTCAGTGTTAATCATCCATTATATATTGGGAGGTAATGCAGAGATCATTACTTAATGTTATGTTGGTTTTGAAGAGGGGGTTCAGTGTTAATCATCCATTATATATTGGTAGGTAATGCAGAGATCATTACTTAATGTTATGTTGGTTTTGAAGAGGTGTTTATAACACTCATCTTTTCTATTTTATTTAGAGTTGTAATGTGAAGAGACCATTACTGTCATACTAGTTAGTTAGTTTAGGAGAGGTGATTCAGTGATAATAATCATCTATTTTATTTAGAGTTGTAATGTGAAGAGACCATTACTGTCATACTAGTTAGTTACTTTAGGAGACGTGATTCAGTGATAATAATCATCTATTTTATTTAGAGTTGTAATGTGAAGAGACCGTTACTGTCATACTAGTTAGTTACTTTAGGAGAGGTGATTCAGTGATAATAATCATCTATTTTATTTAGAGTTGTAATGTGAAGAGACCATTACTGTCATACTAGTTAGTTACTTTAGGAGAGGTGATTCAGTGACAATAATCATCTATTTTATTTAGAGTTGTAATGTGAAGAGACCATTACTGTCATACTAGTTAGTTACTTTAGGAGAGGTGATTCAGTGATAATAATCATCTATTTTATTTAGAGTTGGAATGTGAAGAGACCATTACTGTCATACTAGTTAGTTACTTTAGGAGACGTGATTCAGTGATAATAATCATCTATTTTATTTAGAGTTGTAATGTGAAGAGACCATTACTGTCATACTAGTTAGTTACTTTAGGAGAGGTGATTCAGTGATAATAATCATCTATTTTATTTAGATTTGTAATGTGAAGAGACCATTACTGTCATACTAGTTAGTTACTTTAGGAGACGTGATTCAGTGATAATAATCATCTATTTTATTTAGAGTTGTAATGTGAAGAGACCATTACTGTCATACTAGTTAGTTACTTTAGGAGAGGTGATTCAGTGATAATAATCATCTCTTTTATTTAGAGTTGTAATGTGAAGAGACCATTACTGTCATACTAGTTAGTTACTTTAGGAGAGGTGATTCAGTGATAATAATCATCTATTTTATTTAGAGTTGTAATGTGAAGAGACCATTACTGTCATACTAGTTAGTTACTTTAGGAGAGGTGATTCAGTGATAATAATCATCTATTTTATTTTGTAAAGGTAATTCAGCTACAATTACCAAATACTAGTTATTTTGGTTTAGATTTTTACTATATGACTAAGTTATTTTGATATTTGTAGTGTTTATTTTGAAGACGTACCCAATGACTGAGTTGAGTTGGTTATGAATGGTGTGTTGTATGTTTCATTGTTTGTTTGGCTGTGGATTATGGCGGGAGTTATTGGGTAATGGCCAATAGTGGAATACAAAGTTAGGAGTAGGACAGACGTTATTCTAATAAAAGGTTGAATGTATTTGTTAGTGACAATTTCCTACCATAGGACAGTATTGGAAATGTACAACCCCTTAGTATATCAGTAAGAGAATTATACAGACGTTCTGTGGACAATAAATATGTTATTTTGTGATCCTATCACCACCAGGGGGCACTGGTGTATAAACATATAACTTTTACTCTACGCCCTTAAAATAAAACATTAGGAATTGAAGTTTACCATGCGGTTGTCTCTGTGAGGCCCGTGTGTGAAATATATTTAGGTATAAGTAGAACCATTTACTATAGCCTGGATCAAGTAAGTAGAATTAGGATTACAGTATCACCCACTGGTATTGACACACTAAAATAACATAAAGGAGAATTTATGTAGGTATATTCCTACCTATTACACCCACTTTAGGATAACCCTATAGAGGCTAGAAAAACAAATTACACACAGACTATCTAAAGAAAAAGCCGGAGCACCATGGCACAGTCAAACCAGGATGAGGAGATGGGAGCAATGAAGCCTGTCAGACCTGTTGAATATATGCAAAAGAAGTTTCCTGCTGTGGAATTTACAGTCACTTTTAAGAAATGGCATGTCTGGACAGAGATGGCAGGAGAAACTAGATATCCAATAGCTGGTTCATTCAACAAGACTAGGTTGGATCTAGTCAAGGAGATAATTCAGACAAGAAAAATGAACAGAAAGAAGGAGATGACGAGTGCCCTTGTCTCAGAAACTGTGATGGGGATGATGGTGCTGGAAGAAAAAGGAGATGACGAGTGCCCGTGTCTCAGAAACTGTGATGGGGATGATGGTGCTGGAAGAAAAAGGAGATGACGAGTGCCCGTGTCTCAGAAACTGTGATGGGGATGATGGTGCTGGAAGAAAAAGGAGATGACGAGTGCCCTTGTCTCAGAAACTGTGATGGGGATGATGGTGCTGGAAGAAAAAGGAGGCACAGTTCCTGGAGGGAGTTTCCCTCACCACCCCAACTCACTCTACAAAAAGGACCAGACTGGAGGGAGTTTCCCTCACCACCCCAACTCACTCTACAAAAAGGAACAGACTGGAGGGAGTTTCCCTCACCACCCCAACTCACTCTACAAAAAGGACCAGACTGGAGGGAGTTTCCCTCACCACCCCAACTCACTCTACAAAAAGGACCAGACTGGAGGGAGTTTCCCTCACCACCCCAACTCACTCTACAAAAAGGACCAGACTGGAGGGAGTTTCCCTCACCACCCCAACTCACTCTACAAAAAGGACCAGACTGGAGGGAGTTTCCCTCACCACCCCAACTCACTCTACAAAAAGGACCAGACTGGAGGGAGTTTCCCTCACCACCCCAACTCACTCTACAAAAAGGACCAGACTGGAGGGAGTTTCCCCTCACCACCCCAACTCACTCTACAAAAAGGACCAGACTGGAGGGAGTTCCCCTCACCACCCCAACTCACTCTACAAAAAGGACCAGACTGGAGGGAGTTTCCCTCACCACCCCAACTCACTCTACAAAAAGGACCAGACTGGAGGGAGTTTCCCCTCACCACCCCAACTCACTCTACAAAAAGGACCAGACTGGAGGGAGTTCCCCTCACCACCCCAACTCACTCTACAAAAAGGACCAGACTGGAGGGAGTTTCCCCTCACCACCCCAACTCACTCTACAAAAAGGACCAGACTGGAGGGAGTTTCCTTCACCACCCCAACTCACTCTACAAAAAGGACCAGACTGGAGGGAGTTTCCCTCACCACCCCAACTCACTCTACAAAAAGGACCAGACTGGAGGGAGTTTCCCCTCGCCACCCCAACTCACTCTACAAAAAGGACCAGACTGGAGGGAGTTTCCCTCACCACCCCAACTCACTCTACTAAAAGGACCAGACTGGAGGGAGTTTCCCTCACCACCCCAACTCACTCTACAAAAAGGACCAGACTGGAGGGAGTTTCCCTCACCACCCCAACTCACTCTACAAAAAGGACCAGACTGGAGGGAGTTCCCCTCACCACCCCAACTCACTCTACAAAAAGGACCAGACTGGAGGGAGTTTCCCTCACCACCCCAACTCACTCTACAAAAAGGACCAGACTGGAGGGAGTTTCCCTCACCACCCCAACTCACTCTACAAAAAGGACCAGACTGGAGGGAGTTTCCCCTCACCACCCCAACTCACTCTACAAAAAGGACCAGACTGGAGGGAGTTTCCCCTCACCACCCCAACTCACTCTACAAAAAGGACCAGACTGGAGGGAGTTTCCCTCACCACCCCAACTCACTCTACAAAAAGGACCAGACTGGAGGGAGTTTCCCCTCACCACCCCAACTCACTCTACAAAAAGGACCAGACTGGAGGGAGTTTTCCCTCACCACCCCAACTCACTCTACAAAAAGGACCAGACTGGAGGGAGTTTTCCCTCACCACCCCAACTCACTCTACAAAAAGGACCAGACTGGAGGGAGTTTCCCCTCACCACCCCAACTCACTCTACAAAAAGGACCAGACTGGAGGGAGTTTCCCCTCACCACCCCAACTCACTCTACAAAAAGGACCAGACTGGAGGGAGTTTCCCTCACCACCCCAACTCACTCTACAAAAAGGACCAGACTGGAGGATCCAGACATCTGATCAAGTTGTTTCTACAGGCTCACCACAACCACAGCCTGCAGCTCCCCCACAGTCATATCTGTCACACCTGTGAACCTGGTGCCTGAAGGGTATGTGCTTTTCACCACTCAGCATTATGGTGACCACAACCACAGCCTGCTGCTCCCCCACAGACACATTCATCACACCTGTGAACCTGGTGCCTGAAGGGTATGTGCTTTTCACCACTCAGCATTATGGTGACCACAACCACAGCCTGCAGCTCCCCCACAGTCACATTCGTCACACCTGTGAACCTGGTGCCTGAAGGGTATGTGCTTTTCACCACTCAACATTATGGTGACCCACAACCATGGACTGGGAGAGGACGTGGGCCCGCCAGAGCCCTTTGTGAATGGACCTGTGGGCATTTGGGGCATTTAAGTTCACAGTGTGGGGGGAATGGAAGAGGAAGATGTTATAGCAGGGGCAAAGGACAATTTAAGCCTGGAAGAGGACACTTTGCTAATGACAGGACAGCCATGGACAAGAAGGACAAGTTAATGATGGAGGACAGCCAGGGGCTACATATGCCCCATGGACAAGAAGGACAAGATAATGATGGAGGACAGCCATGGACAAGAAGGACAAGATAATGATGGAGGACAGCCATGGCAGATGGGAAATCAGAACACCAACGGTTTTAATTTCCCTCAGAATCAACAATGAAGGTGCCCGACTCCCCTGCTCCAGTACGAATTCAATGATGGAAGAGAAGAGCCAATGGTTACTCTTAATGTTAAGGACATGACCTATCATTTATAATAGACACTAAAGCTCACTGTTCCTGTTTAGGCAAACCTGGACAAGTTGTTGGAGAGCTTCCCTGAGCAAATCATCAGTAACAATAACAGGGACATCTGGACAGGAATGTGTACCGGACAAAGACTTGTTTGAAGAACCTCTGCTTGACTCTGACATGATGCTGTTCATTGATGGATCTGCCTATATAGATCAAAGCACAGGGTAGAAACATGTAGGATCGGTTGTAGTAGATGTGGGAGTTGATATTGAGGTTATACGGCCCCTACCAGACCATTTATCAGAGCAGCAGGCAGATTTATTATCTCTGACCACAGCTTGTGAATTGGGGGAAGGGAAGGCCTTTACTGGCTACTCTGACTCAGCATATGTTATTGGGGTTTGTTTGTCATGGTGTAGGATTTGGAGAGCAAGAGAGTTTACTAATACCACAGACACCTATTAAAAATAGACCTTTTGTTGAACAGTTGATTGAAGCTATGTGAAAACCTAACACATTGGCTATTGTTAAGGTTGAGGCACACGTGGGTTGGTGTGATAATGCTAGTATTGGTAACAGCAGAGCTGATGAGGACAAATTGGCTGTTTCCCGTTGTCACACACATGCATTTTATTTGTTTAGTTGTTTGTATTATTGAAATGATGGGTGTTGACCAGAAGTTTGTGTCCATCTATCAACCGTGGAGTAACGAGAGTTACTGAGGTCTGATAAGAACATGAAATGTTCCTTTGTCAAACTATGCCATTCCACAGGAATAACATGGGTAGAGGGATCACCTCTTGTCCTCATGAAAATACACAGCAGCCTTAACAAAGGTATTGGGTGTACACCTTATGAAATGTTAACAAGACGACCAATGAACACCCCAGGGGTGAGACCTATGACTGACCGATAGATAGACACAACTGAGATATAGTGTGACCCTCTTGAGTACATGAAGGAAGTAACTTCTGTTGTAAGTTTTCTCCACTCTCACACTAGGAAAGCAGCAGAACCAATCCCAGGTGAAGACCCTGATGAGCTACCCATAAACGTTGGAGAATGGGTGAAACTCAGGGTCCACATGCGAAAATGGAACCAACCATGATGGATGGGTCTGTTCCAGGTAACCATGGTAACACCAACAGCCCTGCAGGCAGAGGAGAGGTCCGGTTAGCATCATCTCTCCCACTGCAAGCATCTCCCAGAGTGGGAGCCATGGATGAGCGACTGGAGGGACGGAGAGCAGGGCCCCGAGAACATCTGAAGGAGGAAGAAGGTCCGAGCCAAAGGACAGGAGCAGAAGGTCAAGGTCAAAGGTCAGAAGAACCAACAGAGGTTTCAGCCACAGAACCTGAAGAATCATCAGATGTCCAGGAAACCATCATACACACTATGGTGGTGAAACAAGAAAATCGCAACCATGGAAAAACACATGCAGGGTATTTATTAATCTCCAAATCTACCCGTTCCGTTCAGAAAATCTGCTGTCTCAGCCACTGCCAAGGGAGTACCCCAGCAATGATTTTCCATAAACCCACCTCCACAGCCTTTCTGTGGGAAAGACACATAGTACTAATTGAAAAGAATGATTTTGGATGTTAATTACTCCATTTTATGCAAAGGAACAATACCAGGGATCGACAAAGAAACAGCAATAATAGTATTCTGATGTTGGTCACTAGGGGGAAGGAAGCAGCATGGGAAGGTGGATTAACAACAATAATACTGTTCTGATGTTGGTCACTAGGGGGAAGGAAGCAGCATGGGAAGGTGGATTAACAACAATAATACTATTCTGATGTTGGTCACTAGGGGGAAGGAAGCAGCATGGGAAGGTGGATTAACAACAATAATACTATTCTGATGTTGGTCACTAGGGGGAAGGAAGCAGCATGGGAAGGTGGATTAACAACAATAATACTATTCTGATGTTGTCCACTAGGGGGAAGGAAGCAGCATGGGAAGGTGGATTAACAACAATAATACTATTCTGATGTTGGTCACTAGGGGGAAGGAAGCAGCATGGGAAGGTGGATTAACAGCAATAATACTATTCTGATGTTGGTCACTAGGGGGAAGGAAGCAGCATGGGAAGGTGGATTAACAACAATAATACTATTCTGATGTTGGTCACTAGGGGGAAGGAAGCAGCATGGGAAGGTGGATTAACAACAATAATATTATTCTGATGTTGGTCACTAGGGGGAAGGAAGCAGCATGGGAAGGTGGATTAACAACAATAATACTATTCTGATGTTGGTCACTACGGGGAAGGAAGCAACATGGGAAGGTGGATTATCCAATCAGACAACAGGTAATAGTTCAGATGCAGCTAAAGAATTTAAGGAGGGTGGGCACATTGAGACTAAATGGTGAAGGTAGGAGAAGGTTCCTAGCGTACAACCAGGTAACAATTCCCAGCTGATTAAATGCGTAGGACCTGTAAAAGTACAATGAGGAGAGAATCTGACTGGTAGTGTAAAGCTCTAAATGATAAAGGAGATGTGTTGACAGGATCAAAACCCACAATAACTCCCCCTGTTTGTATCTGCAACTCAGGGAATGTGGATGTAGGAAACACCACTAATTGCCTGTCTCACAGAGGCCTACAAACGGACATGTCCCTGTTTGTATCTGCAACTCAGGGACTGTGGATGTAGGAAACACCACTAATAGCCTGTCTCACAGAGGCCTACAAACGGACATGTCCCTGTTTGTATCTGCAACTCAGGGAATGTGGATGTAGGAAACACCACTAATTGCCTGTCTCACAGAGGCCTACAAACGGACATGTCCCTGTTTGTATCTGCAACTCAGGGACTGTGGATGTAGGAAACACCACTAATTGCCTGTCTTACAGAGGCCTACAAACGGACATGTCCCTGTTTGTATCTGCAACTCAGGGAATGTGGATGTAGGAAACACCACTAATTGCCTGTCTCACAGAGGCCTACAAACGGACATGTCCCTGTTTAATTACCTTAAGTAGATGTTTCCCAGTACTTAAGTGATACAAGTGAATACAAAACACCTTCCCTGGAATGGAAAATAGGATATTCCCTTAAAACAGCTGTAGGAGGACTAGTGGGTGAAAGCCTGATGAAAGAGTTGAAAGACACAGAGAAGAAGCAGAACACTGAGTTACTGGAGACGATCTGGAACACGTGTGTATGAAGAGGTGTAATACTCTGAAACCAGCTATAATGTTACCCTACATTACTCATCTCATATGTATATACTGTTAAACCAGCTATAATGTTACCATACATTACTCATCTCATATGTAATACTCTGAAACCAGCTATAATGTTACCCTACATTACTCATCTCATATGTATATACTGTTAAACCAGCTATAATGTTACCCTACATTACTCATCTCATATGTATATACTGTTAAACCAGCTATAATGTTACCCTACATTACTCATCTCATATGTATATACTGTTAAACCAGCTATAATGTTACCATACATTACTCATCTCATATGTAATACTCTGAAACCAGCTATAATGTTACCCTACATTACTCATCTCATATGTATATACTGTTAAACCAGCTATAATGTTACCCTACATTACTCATCTCATATGTATATACTGTTAAACCAGCTATAATGTTACCATACATTACTCATCTCATATGTAATACTCTGAAACCAGCTATAATGTTACCCTACATTACTCATCTCATATGTATATACTGTTAAACCAGCTATAATGTTACCATACCCTACATTACTCATCTCATATGTATATACTGTTAAACCAGCTATAATGTTACCATACATTACTCATCTCATATGTATATACTGTTAAACCAGCTATAATGTTACCCTACATTACTCATCTCATATGTATATACTGTTAAACCAGCTATAATGTTACCCTACATTACTCATCTCATATGTATATACTGTTAAACCAGCTATAATGTTACCATACCCTACATTACTCATCTAATATGTATATACTGTTAAACCAGCTATAATGTTACCATACCCTACATTACTCATCTCATATGTATATACTGTTAAACCAGCTATAATGTTACCCTACATTACTCATCTCATATGTATATACTGTTAAACCAGCTATAATGTTACCCTACATTACTCATCTCATATGTATATACTGTTAAACCAGCTATAATGTTACCATACCCTACATTACTCATCTCATATGTATATACTGTTAAACCAGCTATAATGTTACCCTACATTACTCATCTCATATGTATATACTGTTAAACCAGCTATAATGTTACCCTACATTACTCATCTCATATGTATATACTGTTAAACCAGCTATAATGTTACCATACCCTACATTACTCATCTCATATGTATATACTGTTAAACCAGCTATAATGTTACCCTACATTACTCATCTCATATGTATATACTGTTAAACCAGCTATAATGTTACCATACCCTACATTACTCATCTCATATGTATATACTGTTAAACCAGCTATAATGTTACCCTACATTACTCATCTCATATGTATATACTGTTAAACCAGCTATAATGGTACCATACCCTACATTACTCATCTCATATGTATATACTGTTAAACCAGCTATAATGTTACCATACCCTACATTACTCATCTCATATGTATATACTGTTAAACCAGCTATAATGTTACCCTACATTACTCATCTCATATGTATATACTGTTAAACCAGCTATAATGTTACCCTACATTACTCATCTCATATGTATATACTGTTAAACCAGCTATAATGGTACCATACCCTACATTACTCATCTCATATGTATATACTGTTAAACCAGCTATAATGTTACCCTACATTACTCATCTCATATGTATATACTGTTAAACCAGCTATAATGTTACCCTACATTACTCATCTCATATGTATATACTGTTAAACCAGCTATAATGTTACCCTACATTACTCATCTCATATGTATATACTGTTAAACCAGCTATAATGTTACCCTACATTACTCATCTCATATGTATATACTGTTAAACCAGCTATAATGTTACCCTACATTACTCATCTCATATGTATATACTGTTAAACCAGCTATAATGTTACCCTACATTACTCATCTCATATGTATATACTGTTAAACCAGCTATAATGTTACCATACCCTACATTACTCATCTCATATGTATATACTGTTAAACCAGCTATAATGTTTACATACCCTACATTACTCATCTCATATGTATATACTGATAAACCAGCTATAATGTTACCCTACATTACTCATCTCATATGTATATACTGTTAAACCAGCTATAATGTTACCCTACCCTACATTACTCATCTCATATGTATATACTGTTAAACCAGCTATAATGTTACCATACCCTACATTACTCATCTCATATGTATATACTGTTAAACCAGCTATAATGTTACCCTACATTACTCATCTCATATGTATATACTGTTAAACCAGCTATAATGTTACCCTACATTACTCATCTCATATGTATATACTGTTAAACCAGCTATAATGTTACCATACCCTACATTACTCATCTCATATGTATATACTGTTAAACCAGCTATAATGTTACCATGCCCTACATTACTCATCTCATATGTATATACTGTTAAACCAGCTATAATGTTACCATACCCTACATTACTCATCTCATATGTATATACTGTTAAACCAGCTATAATGTTACCCTACATTACTCATCTCATATGTATATACTGTTAAACCAGCTATAATGTTACCCTACATTACTCATCTCATATGTATATACTGTTAAACCAGCTATAATGTTACCCTACATTACTCATCTCATATGTATATACTGTTAAACCAGCTATAATGTTACCCTACATTACTCATCTCATATGTATATACTGTTAAACCAGCTATAATGTTACCATGCCCTACATTACTCATCTCATATGTATATACTGTTAAACCAGCTATAATGTTACCATACCCTACATTACTCATCTCATATGTATATACTGTTAAACCAGCTATAATGTTACCCTACCCTACATTACTCATCTCATATGTATATACTGTTAAACCAGCTATAATGTTACCATACCATACATTACTCATCTCATATGTATATACTGTTAAACCAGCTATAATGTTACCCTACATTACTCATCTCATATGTATATACTGTTAAACCAGCTATAATGTTACCCTACATTACTCATCTCATATGTATATACTGTTAAACCAGCTATAATGTTACCCTACATTACTCATCTCATATGTATATACTGTTAAACCAGCTATAATGTTACCCTACATTACTCATCTCATATGTATATACTGTTAAACCAGCTATAATGTTACCCTACATTATTCATCTCATATGTATATACTGTTAAACCAGCTATAATGTTACCCTACATTACTCATCTCATATGTATATACTGTTAAACCAGCTATAATGTTACCCTACATTACTCATCTCATATGTATATACTGTTAAACCAGCTATAATGTTACCATACATTACTCATCTCATATGTATATACTGTTAAACCAGCTATAATGTTACCCTACATTACTCATCTCATATGTATATACTGTTAAACCAGCTATAATGATACCATACCCTACATTACTCATCTCATATGTATATACTGTTAAACCAGCTATAATGTTACCCTACATTACTCATCTCATATGTATATACTGTACTCTATACCAAGCTGGAACAGGTAATACTCTTAAACCAGCTATAATGTTACCCTACCCTACATTACTCATCTCATATGTATATACTGTACTCTATACCAAGCTGGAACAGGTAATACTCTTAAACCAGCTATAATGTTTACATACCCTACATTACTCATCTCATATGTATATACTGTTAAACCAGCTATAATGTTACCCTACATTACTCATCTCATATGTATATACTGTACTCTATACCAAGCTGGAACAGGTAATACTCTTAAACCAGCTATAATGTTACCATACCCTACATTACTCATCTCATATGTATATACTGTTAAACCAGCTATAATGTTACCATACCCTTCATTACTCATCTCATATGTATATACTGTTAAACCAGCTATAATGTTACCCTACATTACTCATCTCATATGTATATACTGTTAAACCAGCTATAATGTTACCATACCCTACATTACTCATCTCATATGTATATACTGTACTCTATACCAAGCTGGAACACGTAGTACTGTTAATTCAGCTATAATGTTACCATACCCTACATTACTCATCTCATATGTATATACTGTACTCTATACCAAGCTGGAACACGTAATACTGTTAAACCAGCTGAGTGGAACAACGATGACATCATTCCCCTTACAGAAGATGTAAAGAAACGTCATACTCATCTCCGGGGTGTGGAAGATGAGCAGATGAGCAGCTGTGAGAGAGCATCAGTGTTTGGGAACATTTAAAGCACTAAAGAAGGTTCCGGAAAAGAGAATTGCCTGTTATGTAAAGGGTCAGAGCTCTCAAAAACAGCATGTAAAGACATAAAAAACCTGCTGCACAACACAATACAGACAGAAAAGGGTCTCCGCAGCCAGTAAAAGGCTAGCGTGAAGCAGCCAGTAAAAGGCTAGCATGAAGCAGCCAGTAAAAGGCTAGCGTGAAGAAGCCAGTAAAAGGCTAGCATGAAGCAGCCAGTAAAAGGCTAGCATGAAGCAGCCAGTAAAAGGCTAGCGTGAAGCAGCCAGTAAAAGGCTAGCATGAAGCAGCCAGTAAAAGGCTAGCATGAAGCAGCCAGTAAAAGGCTAGCATGCGATGAAATTGAAGTTCACACAGGTGAATGGAAGAGTTGTAAAATACGAAAAGCTTTGTAGACATGCAGGTCCTAGTTCCAACATGCAGGTCCTAGCTCCAACATGCAGGTACTAACTCCAACATGCAGGTCCTAACTCCAACATGCAGGTCCTAGTTCCAACATGCAGGTACTAACTCCAACATGCAGGTCCTAACTCCAACATGCAGGTACTAACTCCAACATGCAGGTCCTAGCTCCAACATGCAGGTACTAACTCCAACATGCAGGTCCTAACTCCAACATGCAGGTACTAACTCCAACATATAGGTCCTAGCTCCAACATGCAGGTACTAACTCCAACATGCAGGTACTAACTCCAACATGCAGGTCCTAGCTCCAACATGCAGGTACTAACTCCAACATGCAGGTACTAACTCCAACATGAAGGTACTAACTCCAACATGCAGGTACTAACTCCAAAATGCAGGTACTAACTCCAACATGCAGGTCCTAGCTCCAACATGCAAGTCCTAACTCCAACATGCAGGTCCTAGCTCCAACATGCAGGTACTAACTCCAACATATAGGTCCTAGCTCCAACATGCAGGTACTAACTCCAACATGCAGGTACTAACTCCAACATGCAGGTCCTAGCTCCAACATGCAGGTACTAACTCCAACATGCAGGTACTAACTCCAACATGCAGGTACTAACTCCAACATGCAGGTACTAACTCCAACATGCAGGTACTAACTCCAACATGCAGATACTAGTTCCAACATGCAGGGCCTAGCTCCAACATGCAGGTACTAACTCCAACATGCAGGTCCTAGTTCCAACATGCAGGTCCTAGCTCCAACATGCAGGTACTAACTCCAACATGCAGGTACTAACTCCAACATGCAGGTACTAACTCCAACATGCAGGTACTAACTCCAACATGCAGGTACTAACTCCAACATGCAGGTCCAAGCTCCAACATGCAGGTACTAACTCCAACATGCAGGTCCAAGCTCCAACATGCAGGTACTAACTCCAACATGCAGGTCCAAGCTCCAACATATAGGTACTAACTCCAACATGCAGGTCCTAACTCCAACATGCAGGTACTAACTCCAACATGCAGGTCCTAACTCCAACATGCAGGTACTAACTCCAACATGCAGGTACTAACTCCAACATGCAGGTCCAAGCTCCAACATATAGGTACTAACTCCAACATGCAGGTACTAACTCCAACATGCAGGTCCTAGCTCCAACATGCAGGGACTAACTCCAACATGCAGGTCCAAGCTCCAACATGCAGGTACTAACTCCAACATGCAGGTCCAAGCTCCAAGATGCAGGTACTAACTCCAACATGCACATACTAGCTCCAACATGCAGCTCCTAGCTCCAACATGCAGGTACTAACTCCAACATGCAGGTCCAAGCTCCAACATGCAGGTCCTAACTCCAACATGCAGGTACTAACTCCAACATGCAGGTACTAAGTCCAACATGCAGGTCCAAGCTCCAACATGCAGGTCCTAGCTCCAACATGCAGGTACTAACTCCAACATGCAGGTACTAACTCCAACATGCAGGTACTAACTCCAACATGCAGGTCCTAACTCCAACATGCAGGTCCTAGCTCCAAAATGCAGGTCCTAACTCCAACATGCAGGTCCTAGCTCCAACATGCAGGTCCTTGCTCCAACATGCAGGTACTAACTCCAACATGCAGGTATTAACTCCAACATGCAGGTCCTAGTTCCAACATGCAGGTACTAACTCCAACATGCAGGTACTAACTCCAACATGCAGGTCCTAACTCCAACATGCAGGTACTAACTCCAACATGCAGGTACTACCTCCAACATGCAGGTCCTAGTTCCAACATGCAGGTACTAACTCCAACATGCAGGTACTAACTCCAACATGCAGGTACTAACTACAACATGCAGGTCCTAGTTCCAACATACAGGTACTAACTCCAACATGCAGGTCCTAACTCCAACATGCAGGTACTAACTCCAACATGCAGGTATTAACTCCAACATGCAGGTCCTAGTTCCAACATGCAGGTCCTAACTCCAACATGCAGGTACTAACTCCACCATGCAGGTACTAACTCCAACATGCAGGTACTAACTCCAACATGCAGGTACTAACTCCAACATGCAGGTACTAACTCCAACATGCAGGTACTAACTCCAACATGCAGGTCCTAACTCCAACATATAGGTACTAACTCCAACATGCAGGTACTAACTCCAACATGCAGGTCCTAACTCCAACATATAGGTCCTAACTCCAACATGCAGGTACTAACTCCAACATGCAGGTACTAACTCCAACATGCAGGTCCTAGATCCAACATGCAGGTACTAACTCCAACATGCAGGTACTAACTCCAACATGCAGGTACTAACTCCAACATGCAGGTACTAACTCCAACATGCAGGTACTAACTCCAACATGCAGGTCCAAGCTCCAACATGCAGGTCCAAGCTCCAACATGCAGGTACTAGCTCCAACATGCAGGTCCAAGCTCCAACATGCAGGTACTAACTACAACATGCAGGTCCTAGCTCCAACATGCAGTTACTAACTCCAACATGCAGGTACTAACTCCAACATACAGGTCCTAGTTGAGCTCGGTAGCTGGTTCTGCTCAGTTTCTGCATTTTGTTGTTTTGTGGTGGAAAACTGAGTGTTTCCAGCATAACATGTCAACTCTGTTACCCAGAGATAAAAAGGCTAGACATGTTTTAGGAATTTAATTTGCATTCCATTGCCACTTCCTGTTGCACACAACAGGAAGACCCAGATGCAGACAACGTCAAATTAACAATGGTTTAATAATCCAACAGGGGCAGGCAATAGGCAAGTCAAGGCAGGCAGAGGTCAGTAAACCAGAGGTGGGGCAACGGTACTGGACAGCAGGCAGGCTCAGGGTAGGCAGAGGTCAATATTCCAGAGGTGGGGCAAAGGTACTGGTAGGTAGGCTCAGGGTCAGGCAGAGTGGTCAGGCAGGTGGGCTCTACATGATTTAATATCAAACCCTGTTATTGTCAATCGTTACTTTATTTGGAACTTAATAGGCACTTATCACAGTCATTTTTTTATTTAACCTTTTGAGATAGGAAAACCGTTATTTTATTTTAGTTATTCATTTGAATGTGTTCTTTATGACAGAATATTAAAATGTAGGTGAAGTTTTAGTTATGAATATAAACTGGTAATAATCTAGTGGCCAATCTTCATTGTAAAAGACCCAACATGTTTCTGATCAAGTGGACAAGATATTACTCTAACTGAGCAGTGTAGCCTACAGGTTATGCACTGAGTGGACTAGATATTACTCTAACTGAGCAGTGTAGCCTACAGGTTATACACTGAGTGGACTAGATATTACTCTAACTGAGCAGTGTAGCCTACAGGTTATACACTGAGTGGACTAGATATTACTCTAACTGAGCAGTGTAGTCTACAGGTTAGACACTGAGTGGACTAGATATTACTCTAACTGAGCAGTGTAGTCTACAGGTTATACACTGAGTGGACTAGATATTACTCTAACTGAGCAGTGTAGCCTATAGGTTATACACTGAGTGGACTAGATATTACTCTAACTGAGCAGTGTAGTCTACAGGTTATACACTGAGTGTACTAGATATTACTCTAACTGAGCAGTGTAGCCTATAGGTTATACACTGAGTGGACTAGATATTACTCTAACTGAGCAGTGTAGCCTACAGGTTATACACTGAGTGGACTAGATATTACTCTAACTGAGCAGTGTAGCCTACAGGTTACACATTGAGTTGACTAGATATTACTCTAACTGAGCAGTGTAGTCTACAGGTTAAACACTGAGTGGACTAGATATTACTCTAACTGAGCAGTGTAGCCTACAGGTTATACACTGAGTGGACTAGATATTACTCTAACTGAGCAGTGTAGTCTACAGGTTATACACTGAGTGGACTAGATATTACTCTAACTGAGCAGTGTAGTCTATAGGTTATACACTGAGTGGACTAGATATTACTCTAACTGAGTAGTGTAGTCTACAGGTTATACACTGAGTGGACTAGATATTACGCTAACTGAGCAGTGTAGTCTACAGGTTAGACACTGAGTGGACTAGATATTACTCTAACTGAGCAGTGTAGTCTACAGGTTATACACTGAGTGGACTAGATATTACTCTAACTGAGCAGTGTAGCCTATAGGTTATACACTGAGTGGACTAGATATTACTCTAACTGAGCAGTGTAGTCTACAGGTTATACACTGAGTGTACTAGATATTACTCTAACTGAGCAGTGTAGCCTATAGGTTATACACTGAGTGGACTAGATATTACTCTAACTGAGCAATGTAGCCTACAGGTTATACACTGAGTGGACTAGATATTACTCTAACTGAGCAGTGTAGCCTACAGGTTACACATTGAGTTGACTAGATATTACTCTAACTGAGCAGTGTAGTCTACAGGTTAAACACTGAGTGGACTAGATATTACTCTAACTGAGCAGTGTAGCCTACAGGTTAAACACTGAGTTGACTAGATATTACTCTAACTGAGCAGTGTAGTCTACAGGTTATACACTGAGTGGACTAGATATTAAGGTCGCCCTCCTAACATTGAGTTACCCCCCCCCTCACTCCCTCCCCCCTTTTGTCCTCAGAACAGAATGGATTCTACAGTTTTGAACCCGTTCCACAGGGATGCTGGTCCATGTTGACTCCAACACTCCAATGTGTCCAGTTGGCTGGATGTCCTTTGGATTGTGAAACATGAGCGTGAAAAACCCAGCAGCGTTGTAGTTCTTGACACAAACCGGTGTGCATGGCACCTACTACCATACCCATTCAAATGTACTTAAAAATGTTGTGTAGCTCATTCCCCCTCTTAATAGCACACAAACACAATCCGTGTCTCAATTGTCTCCAGGCTTAAAATCCTTCTTTAACCTGTCCCGTCCCCTTCATTTACAAGTGACATCAATAAGGGATCATATATTCCACCTGGATTCACCTGGTCAGTTTGTCATGGACAGAAAGGTGTCCTTAATGTTTTGTAATAATTATACATTTATGGATTGTTTTATGTAGCCTATTGTTTTCTCTTTATTCAACCTGCCATCTACCCACCTGGGGACTGAGGGTTATGAGAGAACCCCCACATCACTAGCTTCTCTTTATACAACCTGCCATCTACCCACCTGGGGACTGAGGGTTATGAGAGAACCCCCACATCACTAGCTTCTCTTTATACAACCTGCCATCTACCCACCTGGGGACTGAGGGTTATGAGAGAACCCCCACATCACTAGCTTCTCTTTATACAACCTGCCATCTACCCACCTGGGGACTGAGGGTTATGAGAGAACCCCCACATCACTAGCTTCTCTTTATACAACCTGCCATCTACCCACCTGGGGACTGAGGGTTATGAGAGAACCCCCACATCACTAGCTTCTCTTTATTCAACCTGCCATCTACCCACCTGGGGACTGAGGGTTATGAGAGAACCCCCACATCACTAGCTTCTCTTTATTCAACCTGCCATCTACCCACCTGGGGACTGAGGGTTATGAGAGAACCCCCACATCACTAGCTTCTCTTTATTCAACCTGCCATCTACCCACCTGGGGACTGAGGGTTATGAGAGAACCCCCACATCACTAGCTTCTCTTTATACAACCTGCCATCTACCCACCTGGGGACTGAGGGTTATGAGAGAACCCCCACATCACTAGCTTCTCTTTATACAACCTGCCATCTACCCACCTGGGGACTGAGGGTTATGAGAGAACCCCCACATCACTAGCTTCTCTTTATACAACCTGCCATCTACCCACCTGGGGACTGAGGGTTATGAGAGAACCCCCACATCACTAGCTTCTCTTTATACAACCTGCCATCTACCCACCTGGGGACTGAGGGTTATGAGAGAACCCCCACATCACTAGCTTCTCTTTATACAACCTGCCATCTACCCACCTGGGGACTGAGGGTTATGAGAGAACCCCCACATCACTAGCTTCTCTTTAAACAACCTGCCATCTACCCACCTGGGGACTGAGGGTTATGAGAGAACCCCCACAACACTAGCTTCTCTTTATTCAACCTGCCATCTACCCACCTGGGGACTGAGGGTTATGAGAGAACCCCCACATCACTAGCTTCTCTTTACACAACCTGCCATCTACCCACCTGGGGACTGAGGGTTATGAGAGAACCCCCACATCACTAGCTTCTCTTTACACAACCTGCCATCTACCCACGTGGGGACTGAGGGTTATGAGAGAACCCCCACATCACTAGCTTCTCTTTATACAACCTGCCATCTACCCACCTGGGGACTGAGGGTTATGAGAGAACCCCCACATCACTAGCTTCTCTTTATACAACCTGCCATCTACCCACCTGGGGACTGAGGGTTATGAGAGAACCCCCACATCACTAGCTTCTCTTTATACAACCTGCCATCTACCCACCTGGGGACTGAGGGTTATGAGAGAACCCCCACATCACTAGCTTCTCTTTATTCAACCTGCCATCTACCCACCTGGGGACTGAGGGTTATGAGAGAACCCCCACATCACTAGCTTATCTTTATACAACCTGCCATCTACCCACCTGGGGACTGAGGGTTATGAGAGAACCCCCACATCACTAGCTTGTATATTCTGCAGCCTTGTAAAAATAAGGAGGGGATGACTGGGAGGCAGGTTGGCATTTATTGTCATGAATCTTGTTCTGGAGGCAGTTCAGCAAAGTGGTCACTAGTTGGCACAGGCACAAAGAAATAAAATCAGATTTTAATCCAAACCTTAATCCTAACCACACTGCTAATCCTTCCCTTAAATTAAGACCATAAAACAACATTATTTTCCACAGCAAATTTTGACTTTGTAGCTGGCATATCTAGAGGAAATCACGCAGTTCTGCCTCCAGGTCAAGATTCATGACAAACGTCAACCTGCGACTGGGAGAGGCAATGTAAAATCAATAATGAAACTGTTTTCAAAATTAACATGCTTTTTCTTGTTTCAAGTATGTTTTATTATGAAAAGTACAATATATCCTTGTATACTTGTACAACTATGGAGAGTATGTCCATATATAATTGTACAATTTGTTATTCAACATGAAAGACACACAACAAATGATCACATTGGTATTTTAACAGTGTTATTGTAAGAGTTTAAATGTTTAAACAGAGGATCTATCTAAAACAGTATAAAACAAGATAATAAACAGATGATCCATCTAAAACAGTATAAAACAAGATGATAAACAGAGGATCCATCTAAAACAGTATAAAACAAGATGATAAACAGAGGATCCATCTAAAATAGTATAAAACAAGTGCAGTATGTTCTGAGAATGTTACTTTAACGTCAACTCATAACGTCACACTATAACTTCAAGGGAGTCTTGTGGAAAGACTGCATGTTGTTTTGGGTGGATTGAGTGACGTCTTCATCAACATTTGCAGAATATTCCTGTAATATTTTCACCTCTTGTCAGACGCCAACAGCCTAGTCGGCTGCAGACATTCATAAGGAGTTCAAGTAGTTTATTTGCCATTTGCAGGTATTAAAAGTAATACATCCATTGTAATTCCTTGTTGGAGCTCTCTCACATATAGGACAGTACATACCAGAGGAGGCTGCTGAGGGGAGGACGGCTCATAATAATGTCTGGAACAGAGTGAATGAAATGGAACACATGGAAACCACGTGTTTGATACCATTCCACTTATTCCCCTCCAGACATTACAAGCCTGTCCTCCCCAATTAAGGTCCCACCAACCTCCTGTGGTAAAAACACAAACAGTAAAATAAATCATAAAAAATGCAAAGTGGTAAAAGATCAGAAAAGGAACCAAAATGTTCAGTCATGTTCTAATAGTCTGATGAAAACAGTTTAGGTTGATGATTTAACAGGCAGATAGAACTGGGATAGAAGCTGTTCTAGAACCTGTGGTCCAGCAACTGATTTAACAGGCAGATAGAACTGGGATAGAAGCTGTTCTAGAACCTGTGGTCCAGAAACTGATTTAACAGGCAGATAGAACTGGGATAGAAGCTGTTCTAGAACCTGTGGTCCAGAAACTGATTTAACAGGCAGATAGAACTGGGATAGAAGCTGTTCTAGAACCTGTGGTCCAGAAACTGATTTAACAGGCAGATAGAACTGGGATAGAAGCTGTTTTAGAACCTGTGATACAGAAACTGATTTAACAGGCAGATAGAACTGGGATAGAAGCTGTTCTAGAACCTGTGGTCCAGCAACTGATTTAACAGGCAGATAGAACTGGGATAGAAGCTGTTCTAGAACCTGTTATCCAGAAACTGATTTAACAGGCAGATAGAACTGGGATAGAAGCTGTTCTAGAACCTGTGGTCCAGAAACTGATCTAACAGGCAGATAGAACTGGGATAGAAGCTGTTCTAGAACCTGTGGTCCAGAAACTGATCTAACAGGCAGATAGAACTGGGATAGAAGCTGTTCTAGAACCTGTGGTCCAGAAACTGATTTAACAGGCAGATAGAACTGGGATAGAAGCTGTTCTAGAACCTGTGGTCCAGAAACACTAGACTGGTGCCCTGCATGGCTATTTTTTCATTGGAGTTTTTCAGGTTTTGTTTTCTGTGTTTGTGGGACCACTTAGTTCTGGAATGAGGTGTTTGTTTGTTCTCAATTCCATCAGAAATCTTGGTCCTCATTTGAAGGTCCTGTGTGTCAAGGTCTTATCAATTATAGGAAGATGTGTATGTGTGAGTGAGTGTCCAGTGTGTGTGTGTGTGTGTGTGTGTGTGTGTGTGTGTGTGTGTGTGTGTGTGTGTGTGTGTGTGTGTGTGTGTGTGTGTGTGTGTGCGTTAGTGTGTGTGTGTGTTCTCTGTGTGTGTGTTTGTCCTGCGTGTGTGTGTCCAGTGTGTGTGCCATGTGTGTCCTCTGTGTGTGTCAAGTGTGTTTGTGTGTGTGTCCAGTGTGTCTGTGTGTGTGAGTGTGTGTGTGTGTGTGTGAGTGTCTGTGTGTCCAGTGTGTGTGTGTGTCCAGTGTGTGTGTGTGTGAGTGTGTGTGTCTCATGTGTGTGTGTGTGTGTGTGTGTGTGTGTGTGTGTGTGTGTGTGTGTGTGTGTGTGTGTGTGTGTGAGTGTGTGTGTGTGTGTGTGTGTGTGTGTGTGTGTGTGTGTGTGTGTGTGTGTGTGTGTGTGTGTGTCCAGTGTGTGTGTGGGATGTATCTGAACTGTTCTCTCAGGGTTCAGGATCACAGAAACAGACAGAGTTACCATGGTTATTATTTCCAGGAATAAACTGGCCCATGACACAGGGACACTGAGGAGTCATAAACCATAAACCCTGGATAGAGGGGCTCAGTGAATGTGGAGGTGAATGTGTACAGGTGGGTCAGTGTGTCAGAGGAGACTCTGTAGAAGGACAGAGTGCCGGCTGGCCAGTCCAGATACACTCCTACTCTGTGGGAGCTAGAGGAGGGGACGTCTATGGTAGTGGAATTATTATTGTGCTTGGCAAAGTAACTGTTGTCAGGGCAGTTCAGACTCCAGGACTTGTCATTGTATCCAAGACCACAGTCATTACCCCCTCCTTCTTTCCTGTTGATTCCTTTATATGTCACTCCTATACCAACCTGTCTCCCACTCCACTCTACCTCCCAGTAACAGCGCCCAGTCAGACCCTCTCTACACAGCACCTGTGGCCAGTCCTCAAATCTCTCTGGGTGATCAGGATACGGCTGCTCCTCTGTCCTACGTGTCACCTTTCTGTTCTCCTCAGACAGAGAGAGGAGTCTGTTTACTGTGTTTGGGTCCAGTGTGAGATCACAGACATCTGATGGATGAAACCAGACACAATATTTGAAATCATCATCATTCACATTAGAATGTTAACTCACTTTTCACTAATTCATTTAATGTAGATGTTTCTAGGCATCAAAAGGAGAAGTTAAGGTAACTTGAGACTTGTTGAATGATCATATGTTATACTGTATGGTAATATAAAACACACTGATTCCCATTAATTACACACACACACACACACACACACACACACACACACACACACACACACACACACACACACACACACACACACACACACACACACACACACACACACACACACACACACACACACACACACACACATTGTCAAAGCAACTCTTTGTAAACGTTGGTGTCCCTGATTTCTGCTTCTGTAGAACTACAGCTGATATTTAATATGACCAAGTAAGTAATGATGGTGGTCTTTGACTTTGACTTAAGTTGAATTAAGACTTATTCTTAGTCATATTCTTCACAGCAGTCAACACTCACATTTTCTAAGCCCAGGTTTCATTGTGTACTCTCCACCATGTTCCACACTGTAGCGGTAAGCAGAAGAACAGACAGTCATTGAGGGATACACATGAACTCACATACACACACAGTCTTGTACACACACACACACACACACACACACACACACACACACACACACACACACACACACACACACACACACACACACACACACACACACACACAGTCAGCATATACCTTTGTCCAAGTGTTGGTATGAATGTTTGTCTCAACTAGCCTGATAAGTCAAACATGTCTGATATGAACATGGACATAAATCCTCTACATACTTGAGTTTCTCCAGTCTGCAGTGTGGATCCTCCAGTCCAGCAGAGAGCAGTCTGACTCCTGAGTCTCCTGGGTGATTGTAGCTCAGGTCCAGCTCTCTCAGGTGTGAGGGGTTTGACCTCAGAACTGAGACCAGAGAAGCACAGCCTTCCTCTGTGACTAGACAGCGTGACAACCTGCAAACAGTATGTAATGTCACCTTTAATTTGAGGGTATTTTAATACATATCTGTTTCAAGTTTTGAAATGAAAGCACTTGATGTATCTAGTCCCCCTATTTGAAGAATTCATAAGTATTCTGACGAATTAACTTAAAGTGTATTGAAGTAGTCAAAAGTATAGTATTTGGTCCCATATTCTTTGAACACAATGACAACATCAAGCCTGTGACTGCCATGATTGAGAAAGATCATGAATGAATCTGGGATCCTCCTCAATTTTCACCTAAAATGACAGACCCAAATCTAACTGCCTGTAACTCAGGCCCTGAAGCAAGGATATGCATATTATTGATACCATTTGAAAGGAAACAATTTGTAGTTTGTGGAAATGTGAAAGGAATGTAGGAGAGAATATAACTCAATAGTAAAAGATAATACAAAGAAAAGCCAACCAATCTTTTGTATTTTTTTTTGTACCGTCTTTGAAATGCCATAATGTATTAGTCCAGCCCAGCTGCAATTTAGATATTGGCCACTAGATGGCAGCAGTGTATGTTCAAAGTTTAAGACTGATCCAATGAACCATTGCATTCCTGTTCCAAATGTTGTATCAAGACTGCCCAAATGTACCTAATTTGCCTAATTTGTTTGTTCATGTTCAAAACTGTGCACTCTCCTCAAACAATAGCATGTTATTCGTTCACTGTAATAGCTACTGTAAATTGGACAGTGCAGTCAGATTAACAAGATTTTAAGCTTTCTGCCAATATCAGATACGTCTATGTCCTGGGAAATGTTCTTGTTACTTAATAAAACCTCATGCTAATCGCATTAGCCTACGTTAGCTCAACCATCCTGTGATCCCAAAGCAGTTAAATGAGTGAGAGAGTTACAGAATCTACAACAAAACATAGCAACCTCTCAAAATTAACCTCAAATAAAAGGTGACATTCTGTACTGTCACCCAATGTCACCTAATATCTCAAATCCAAAATGCTGGAGGACAGCACCAAATTTAAAACTGTAAGCTTCACTGTCAAAGCACATATGTTGTGGACTATGTGTGTCTGGTAAACACATGTGGATCTGGTGAACAGTTATCACTTGTTGACCAACTACAGGAATACTGACCTCAGAGTCTCCAGTTTACAGTGGGGATTCCCCAGTCCATCAGAGAGCAGCTTCACTCCTGAATCCTTCAGGTCATTGTTACTCAGGTCCAGCTCTCTCAGGTGTGAGGGGTTTGAACTGAGAACTGAGGCCAACACTTTACAGGATGTGTCTGTGAGTTTACAGCCAGTGAGTCTGCCAACACAGAAGAAATACAATGACAGACAGGTTGTATTAAAATGTTACGCTTAGCTTTCCCTGCTTACACTGTAACCTGTGCACAAATAAAGTGTAGGGTTTGACCTCAGAGCTGAGACCAGAGAAGCACAGCTTTCCTCTGTGACTAGACAGCCTGACAGCCTGCAAAGACTCAAATCATATTAAAATCACACTGCTATTCTTTGGTGGTGAAGATAGTGGCAGTATATTTTTTCAAAATGTTCAGATATATCAGTGTCCTGAAACCTGCCATATCTATTCATAAATGAATGTATCATTATTAGAAATGACAAATTATTCAAGAACGGCTTGTGGATAGAAAAATGCATATTAACAAATATTTGAGTAGATTAACCAGAAATTAATGAACGTTTCATTACTACAAATGATCATACAATTACTTGTAGAAAGAAACATGTATAGTACAAATATTTGAGTAGACTGACCAGACCAGTTTAAAAATCAGATTTAGATTGTATTGAGTATACAGTCCACACCATATATATGTTGACAGTGAAGCTAACATTTTAAATGAGGTTCTGTATTCCAACATTTTGGATTTCAGATCAAATGTTTTATATGAGGTGACAGTATATAATGTCACCTTTTATTTGAGGATATTTTAATACATATCTGTTTCACCATTTAGAAATGAAAACACTTTATGTATCTAGTCCCCCTATTTGAAGAAGTCATAAGTATTCTGACCAATTAACTTATAGTGTATTAAAATCGTCAAAAGAATAGTATTTGGTCTGATATTCCTTTAACACAATGACTACATCAAGCCTGTGACTCAAACTCATTGGTTGTATTTGCAGTTTGTTTTGGTTGTGTTTTGGGTTATATTTTGCCCAATATTAAAATGGTGGATGATGACTGGAGTAATTTTCTGTCTAAGCGAGTAGATAACATGTTACTAAATACGACTAAAGTAATCCTGATGATGCCATGATTAAGATAAATCATGAATGAATCATGAAAAATAAAGATTGAGGAAGTTACAGAGGCAAAACATGCTAACCTCTCACCATTACCAATAACAGAGGCAACAACAAAACATGCTAACCTCTCACCATTACCAATAACAGAGGCTACAACAAAACATGCTAACCTCTCACCATTACCAATAACAGAGGCTACAACAAAACATGCTAACCTCTCACCATTACCAATAACAGAGGCTACAACAAAACATGCTAACCTCTCACCATTACCAATAACAGAGACTACAACAAAACATGCTAACCTCTCACCATTACCAATATCAGAGGCTACAACAAAACATGCTAACCTCTCACCATTACCAATAACAGAGGCAACAACAAAACATGCTAACCTCTCACCATTACCAATAACAGAGGCTACAACAAAACATGCTAACCTCTCACTATTACCAATAACAGAGGCTACAACAAAACATGCTAACCTCTCACCATTACCAATAACAGAGGCTACAACAAAACATGCTAACCTCTCACCATTACCAATAACAGAGGCTACAACAAAACATGCTAACCCCTCACCATTACCAATAACAGAGGCTACAACAAAACATGCTAACCTCTCACCATTACCAGAGGCTACAACAAAACATGCTAACCTCTCACCATTACCAATATCAGAGGCTACAACAAAACATGCTAACCTCTCACCATTACCAATAACAGAGGCAACAACAAAACATGCTAACCTCTCACCATTACCAATAACAGAGGCTACAACAAAACATGCTAACCTCTCACTATTACCAATAACAGAGGCTACAACAAAACATGCTAACCTCTCACCATTACCAATAACAGAGGCTACAACAAAACATGCTAACCTCTCACCATTACCAATAACAGAGGCTACAACAAAACATGCTAACCTCTCACCATTACCAGAGGCTACAACAAAACATGCTAACCTCTCACCATTACCAATAACAGAGGCTACAACAAAACATACTAACCTCTCACCATTACCAATAACAGAGGATACAACAAAACATGTTAACCTCTCACCATTACCAATAACAGGAGAAGTTAGCATCTTTTCTGATCTTTGTGCCTCTATAACTTTCTCATTCGTCATTATTCACGATTCATTCCTGATTATTCATAATCATGGTAGCATCCACATGAATGTAGAAGTGTTCAGAAACATCTTCTATTCTTACTGACAATACAAGTGAAGTGACTCCAAAATGACAGGACATTATTCACCATTCAGTTTCTATCAGGAAAAACATCATCCAAAACACAACCAAGACAAACTACAAATGAATTCAACAAGTTAGTAGAATCACAAGCTTGATGTAATCACTGCAGGCATGAAATATGGGACCAAATACTAAACTTATGACTACTTTAATACAATATAAGTGCATTTGTCCAAGTAATTAAGACTCTTCAAATTGGAGAACTAGATACATAAAGTGGTTTCATTTATAAACGGTAAAATATATGTATGAATACCTTTAAATAAAAGGTGACATTCTGTATTGTCACCTAATATGAAACATTCTATCTCAAATACAAAATGCTGGAGCATAGCACCAAATGTAAAACTGTAAGCTTCACTGTCCAAACACATATGGGGTGGACTATGTGTGTCTGGTAAACACATGTGGATCTGGTGAACAGTTATCACTTGTTGACCAACTACAGGAATACTGACCTCAGAGTCTCCAGTTTACAGTGGGGATTCCCCAGTCCAGCAGAGAGCAGCTCCACTCCTGAATCCTTCAGGTCATTGTTACTCAGATCCAGCTCTCTCAGGTGTGAGGGGTTTGACTTCAGAGCTGAGACCAGAGAAGCACAGCCTTCCTCTGTGACTCCACAGCCTGACAGCCTGCAAAGAGTCAAATCATATTAAAATCACACTGATATTCTTTGGTGGTGAAAATAGTGGCAGTATATTTATTCAACATTTTCAGATACATCTGTCTTGAAACCTGCAATATATATCTATAAATTAATGAATGTATCATGATAAGAAATGACAAATTATTGAAATTTTGCTTGCAGATAGAAAAATGTATAGTACAAATATTTGGGTAGACTGACCAGACCAGTTTAAAAAGCAGTATCAGTCAAAAGACAGACAGTGAGGTATCAGATGTAGATTGTAGTAAGTATACCGTGCACTTCATATCTATTTTCGATGACACTATATATAACACTAACCTCAGAGTCTCCAGTTTACAGTGTGGATTCCCCAGTCCAGCAGAGAGCAGCTTCACTCCTGAATCCTTCAGGTCATTGTTACTCAGGTCCAGCTCTCTCAGGTGTGAGGGGTTTGAACAGAGAACTGAGGCCAACACTTTACAGGATGTGTCTGTGAGTTTACAGCCAGTGAGTCTGCCAACACAGAAGAAATACAATGACAGACAGGTTGTATTCAAATGTTACGCTTAGCTTTCCCTGCTTACACTGTTACCCGTACACTAATAATGTGTATATCGTACATTCATGGTTCAATGCTACAACATTTCTGATCAGTTTGTATTATAGTTTAAGAGTTTTCAGCTGATAGAACGTTTATTCAGCCAATGAAAATACTGTTGTTCCTTCATACAGTAATGTTTGGTCTGAGGGATAGTCACATGACTACTTACAGAGCCAGTCAGCCAATGAAAATACTGCTATAACTACAATTTATTTTGGTGTGCGATATTTACATGAATACTTACAGAGCTTTCCTACAGCCTCTCACAGCTGGGACCAGTCTCCTACGACCCTCCTCTGATGTCTTGTATTCCTTCAGGTTAAACACCTCCAGAACCTCCTTTGATATCTGCAGCATGTAGGCCAGCGCTGAACACTGAGCAAGGGAGAGGTTTTTGGATCTGTTCTCTGACCTCAAGTACGCTTGGATTTCCTCCTGTACTGAATGGTCTTTCATCTCTATCAGACAGTGGAAGAGATTGATGCACCTCTCAGGGGAGATGTTCTTCCTCTGCATCACCTTAAGGGATCGGATTGTTTTCTGGACCCTCTCTGGACTGCTTTCTGTCTGTGTCACCAGACCTCGTAGGAGTTTCTGATTGGACTCCAGTGACATGCCATGAAGGAAGCGGACAAAAAGGTCCAGGTGTCCATTCTTACTCTCCAAGGCTTTATCAACGGTCCTCTTCAGCAGCTCATGCAAGGTTAGCTCTTCAGACGCGGCTCTAGACTTTCTCTTGAGGAAGGGCTTCAGTGCATCCATGTTCTTGGTTGTGTAACAATGGTACATGTAGACAGCTGAGAGAAACTCCTGAATGCTCAGATGAACAAAGCAGTACACCACTCTCTGAAATAACACAGACTCTTCTTTAAAGATTTGTGTGCACACTCCTGAGTACACTGAGGCTTCTTTGACATCAAGGCCAGCCTCTTTCAGGTCTTCTTCATAGAACATGAGATTACCCTTCTCCAGATTTTCAAACGCCAGCTTCCCCAGCTTCAGAATAATTTCCTTATCTGACTCCATGAGCTCCTCTTGATCCATCTCATCTCTTCCATGATACTTCTGGTTCTTCAGGCTGGTCTGAATGAGCAGGAAGTGTATGGACATCTCAGTCAGAGTTGTGGGCATCTCTCTCCTCTTGTCTGTACTCAACATGTGTTCAAGGACTGTTGCAGAAATCCAACAGAAGACTGGAATGTGGCACATGATGTGGAGGCTCCTTGATTTCTTTATGTGTGAGATGATTCTGCTGGACAGGTCCTCATCACTGAATCTCTTCCTGAAGTACTCCTCCTTCTGTGGGTCATTGAACCCTCGTACCTCTGTCACCTGGTCAACACACTTAGGGGGGATCTGATTGGTTGCTGCTGGTCGGGAGGTTATCCATAGGAGAGCAGAGGGAAGCAGATTCCCCTTGATGAGGTTTGTCAGCAGAACATCAACAGATGATGTCTGGGTGATATCAGACACCTTTTCGTTGCGCTGGAAATCCAATGGAAGTCTGCTTTCATCCAAACCATCAAAGATGAACATAGCTTTACAGGCAGTGAGTTTCTTTGCATTGCCTATGTCTAGTTCTGTGTGGAAGTCATTTAAAAGTCTGAGAAGACTGTACTGGAGATCTTTGATCAAGTTCAGCTCCCGGAAAGGAAGCACAAATATGATGTCCACATCTTGGTTTGCCTTCCCTTCAGCCCAGTCTAGGATAAACTTCTGCACAGAGACTGTTTTTCCGATGCCAGCGATGCCCTTCGTCAGCACAGTTCTGATGCTTCTCTCTTGGCCAGGTAAGGGTTTAAAGATGTCATTGCAGTGGATTGCTGTATCATGTGAGGTTGGCGTCCTGGGTGCTGTCTGTAGCTGCCAAACCTCATGTTCGTTGTTAACCCCTTCACTCTCTCCTTCTGTGATGTAGAGCTCTGTGTAAATCCTGTTGAGGGGAGTTTGGTTCCCTGCTGTTTCGATGCCTTCTATCACACATTCATACCTCCTTCTCAGGCTGTCTTTATGGTTTACTAGAGCTCTCTGCAGACTGTCTTTATGGTTTACTATAGCTCTCTGCAGGCTGTCTTTGTGGTTTACAGAGCCTCTTGCATCATTGGGTTCAGTCAGGTGTTGTAGTACAGGACGTGTTCTGGATCTCTTTCTACACTGAGGACAGTCATAGTCTCCTGAAGGAGCAGGTTTCTCCCAGTATCTGGTGATGCACTGTCTGCAGAACCTGTGTCCACAGGTGATAGAGACTGGATCCCTCAACACCTGCTGACACACTGCACACCTGGACTGATCCTCTGGCAGAGTAGACCATCCACTACAGAGATAAAGGAGAGAGATACTGATCCTGTAACAGAGTAGACCATCCACTACAGAGATAAAGGAGAGAGAGATACTGATCCTCTAACAGAGTAGACCATCCACTACAGAGATAAAGGAGAGAGAGATACTGATCCTGTAACAGAGTAGACCATCCACACAGAGATAAAGGAGAGAGAGATACTGATCCTCTAACAGAGTAGACCATCCACTACAGAGATAAAGGAGAGAGAGATACTGATCCTCTAACAGAGTAGACCATCCACGACAGAGATAAAGGAGAGAGAGATACTGATCCTCTAACAGAGTAGACCATCCACTACAGAGATAAAGGAGAGAGATACTGATCCTCTAACAGAGTAGACCATCCACTACAGAGATAAAGGAGAGAGAGATACTGATCCTCTAACAGAGTAGACCATCCACTACAGAGATAAAGGAGAGAGAGATACTGATCCTCTAACAGAGTAGACAATCCACTACAGAGATAAAGGAGAGAGAGATACTGATCCTCTAGCAGAATAGACCATCCACTACAGAGATAAAGGAGAGAGATACTGATCCTCTAGCAGAGTAGACCATCCACTACAGAGATAAAGTAGAGAGAGAGACATCTTGAACATTCTCAAATTACACATTACAACAACAAAAATGTGGTGACGTACCTTCGGTCAAAGGTAACTGATCCACCAACACTGGAATTAACAGGACGATCCATGGAGAAGTCACTGTTCATAGACAGACAGATGGGAACAGTATACTGTGCTGTCTGAGTGTGGTAGAAGCCTCTGGAATGAATAACATGTCCACAGAGCCATTACTAGAATGTTAGATTCTTCACAGACCAGTGTGCCTCAGACCAACGACCCCATTCAAAGACACTTCAATAGTTTGATTTGCTCATTCACCCTCTGAATGGCACACATACACAATCCATGTCTCAGCTGTCTCAAGGCTTGATGCTAATTATTTAACCTGTAACCTCCCCTTCATCTACACTGACTGAAGTGGATTTAACAAGTGACGTCAATAAGGGATCATAGCTTCACCTGGATTCACCTGGTCAGTCTGTGTCATGGAAAAAGCAGATGATCATAATGTTTTGTCCACTCAGTGTCTTAAAATATGTGACATAAACAACAAATGATAAGCAGATGCTTTACAGCATATACTCAGATACACAAAATACATCTTGTTTCAGATCCTGAAGAATCTCCTCTTCAATAGTAATATCATCATTTCTGACCAGTAACTTACCTGGGGTCAAAGGTCCCTGATCCATCACTAAAATAAATAGGATGATCCATAGAGAAGTCACTCTTCATGGACAGATGACTGGGAACTGGAGAAACTGATCTCTGGAGACACTGAGTTTGGTTGGAGATTCTGGAAAACATAATGAATCACCTTGAAACTACATCATAAAATATATAAACATTATATAGGGGTACCAGGTAGTTGAGGTAATAATGAGACTATAAGGAGTACCAGTACTGAGTCAATGTGCAGGGGTACCAGGTAGTTGAGGTAATAATGAGACTATAAGGAGTACCAGTACTGAGTCAATGTACAGGGGTACCAGGTAGTTGAGGTAATAATGAGACTAGGAGTACCAGTACTGAGTCAATGTGCAGGGTACCAGGTAGTTGAGGTAATAATGAGACTATAAGGAGTACCAGTACTGAGTCAATGTGCAGGGGCACCAGGTAGTTGAGGTAATAATGAGACTATAAGCAGTGCCAGTACTGAGTCAATGTGCAGGGTACCAGGTAGTTGAGGTAATAATGAGACTATAAGGAGTACCATTACTGAGTCAATGTGCAGGGGTACCAGGTAGTTGAGGTAATAATGAGACTATAAGGAGTACCAGTACTGAGTCAATGTGCAGGGTACCAGGTAGTTGAGGTAATAATGAGACTATAAGGAGTACCAGTACTGAGTCAATGTGCAGGGGCACCAGGTAGTTGAGGTAATAATGAGACTATAAGCAGTGCCAGTACTGAGTCAATGTGCAGGGTACCAGGTAGTTGAGGTAATAATGAGACTATAAGGAGTACCAGTACTGAGTCAATGTGCAGGGTACCAGGTAGTTGAGGTAATAATGAGGCTATAAGGAGTACCAGTACTGAGTCAATGTGCAGGGGTACCAGGTAGTTGAGGTAATAATGAGGCTATAAGGAGTACCATTACTGAGTCAATGTGCAGGGGTACCAGGTAGTTGAGGTAATATTGAGACTATAAGGAGTACCAGTACTGAGTCAATGTTCAGGGGTACCAGGTAGTTGAGGTAATAATGAGACTATAAGGAGTACCAGTACTGAGTCAATGTGCAGGGGTACCAGGTAGTTGAGGTAATAAAGAGACTATAAGGAGTACCAGTACTGAGTCAATGTGCAGGGGTACCAGGTAGTTGAGGTAATAATGAGGCTATAAGGAGTACCAGTACTGAGTCAATGTGCAGGGGTACCAGGTAGTTGAGGTAATGATGAGGCTATAAGGAGTACCAGTACTGAGTCAATGTGCAGGGGTACCAGGTAGTTGAGGTAATAATGAGGCTATAAGGAGTACCAGTACTGAGTCAATGTGCAGGGGTAACAGGTAGTTGAGGAAATAATGAGACTATAAGGAGTACCAGTACTGAGTCAATGTGCAGGGGTACCAGGTAGTTGAGGTAATAATGAGACTATAAGGATTACCAGTACTGAGTCAATGTGCAGGGGTACCAGGTAGTTGAGGTAATAATGAGACTATAAGGAGTACCAGTACTGAGTCAATGTGCAGGGTACCAGGTAGTTGAGGTAATAATGAGACTATAAGGAGTACCAGTACTGAGTCAATGTGCAGGGTACCAGGTAGTTGAGGTAATAATGCGACTATAAGGAGAACCAGTACTGAGTCAATGTGCAGGGTACCAGGTAGTTGAGGTAATAATGAGACTATAAGGAGTACCAGTACTGAGTCAATATGCAGGGGTACCAGGTAGTTGAGGTAATAATGAGACTATAAGGAGTACCAGTACTGAGTCAATGTGCAGGGTACCAGGTAGTTGAGGTAATAATGAGACTATAAGGAGTACCAGTACTGAGACAATGTGCAGGGTACCAGGTAGTTGAGGTAATAATGCGGCTATAAGGAGTACCAGTACTGAGTCAATGTGAAGGGTACCAGGTAGTTGAGGTAATAATGAGACTATAAGGAGTACCAGTACTGAGTCAATGTTCAGGGGTACCAGGTAGTTGAGGTAATAATGAGACTATAAAGAGTACCAGTATTGAGTCAATGTGCAGGGGTACCAGGTAGTTGAGGTAATAAAGAGACTATAAGGAGAACCAGTACTGAGTCAATGTGCAGGGGTACCAGGTAGTTGAGGTAATAATGAGACTATAAGGAGAACCAGAACTGAGTCAATGTGCAGTGGTACCAGGTAGTTGAGGTAATAATGAGACTATAAGGAGTACCAGTACTGAGTCAATGTACAGGGGTACCAGGTAGTTGAGGTAATAATGAGACTATAAGGAGTACCAGTACTGAGTCAATGTGCAGGGGTACCAGGTAGTTGAGGTAATAATGAGACTATAAGGAGTACCAGTACTGAGTCAATGTACAGGGGTACCAGGTAGTTGAGGTAATAATGAGACTATAAGGAGTACCAGTACTGAGTCAATGTGCAGGGGTACCAGGTAGTTGAGGTAATAATGAGACTATAAGGAGAACCAGAACTGAGTCAATGTGCAGTGGTACCAGGTAGTTGAGGTAATAATGAGGCTATAAGGAGTACCAGTACTGAGTCAATGTGCAGGGGTACCAGGTAGTTGAGGTAATAATGAGACTATAAGGATTACCAGTACTGAGTCAATGTGCAGGGTACCAGGTAGTTGAGGTAATAATGAGACTATAAGGAGTACCAGTACTGAGTCAATGTGCAGGGTACCAGGTAGTTGAGGTAATAATGAGGCTATAAGGAGTACCAGTACTGAGTCAATGTGCAGGGTACCAGGTAGTTGAGGTAATAATGAGACTATAAGGAGTACCAGTACTGAGTCAATGTGCAGGGTATCAGGTAGTTGAGGTAATAATGAGACTATGAGGAGAACCAGTACTGAGTCAATGTGCAGGGTACCAGGTAGTTGAGGTAATAATGAGACTATAAGGAGTACCAGTACTGAGTCAATGTGCAGGGGTACCAGGTAGTTGAGGTAATAATGAGACTATAAGGAGTACCAGTACTGAGTCAATGTGCAGGAGTACCAGGTAGCTGAGGTAATAATGAGACTATAAGGAGTACCAGTACTGAGTCAATGTGCAGGGGTACCAGGTAGTTGAGGTAATAATGAGACTATAAGGAGTACCAGTACTGAGTCAATGTGCAGGGGTACCAGGTAGTTGAGGTAATAATGAGACTATAAGGAGTACCAGTACTGAGTCAATGTACAGGGGTACCAGGTAGTTGAGGTAATAATGAGACTATAAGGAGTACCAGTACTGAGTCAATGTGCAGGGGCACCAGGTAGTTGAGGTAATAATGAGACTATAAGCAGTGCCAGTACTGAGTCAATGTGCAGGGTACCAGGTAGTTGAGGTAATAATGAGACTATAAGGAGTACCAGTACTGAGTCAATGTGCAGGGTACCAGGTAGTTGAGGTAATAATGAGGCTATAAGGAGTACCAGTACTGAGTCAATGTGCAGGGGTACCAGGTAGTTGAGGTAATAATGAGGCTATAAGGAGTACCATTACTGAGTCAATGTGCAGGGGTACCAGGTAGTTGAGGTAATATTGAGACTATAAGGAGTACCAGTACTGAGTCAATGTGCAGAGCACCAGGTAGTTGAGGTAATAATGAGACTATAAGGAGTACCAGTACTGAGTCAATGTGCAGGGGTACCAGGTAGTTGAGGTAATAATGAGACTATAAGGAGTACCAGTACTGAGTCAATGTGCAGGGTACCAGGTAGTTGAGGTAATAATGAGGCTATAAGGAGTACCAGTACTGAGTCAATGTGCAGGGGTACCAGGTAGTTGAGGTAATAATGAGACTATAAGGAGTACCAGTACTGAGTCAATGTGCAGGGGTACCAGGTAGTTGAGGTAATAAAGAGACTATAAGGAGTACCAGTACTGAGTCAATGTGCAGGGGTACCAGGTAGTTGAGGTAATAATGAGGCTATAAGGAGTACCAGTACTGAGTCAATGTGCAGGGGTACCAGGTAGTTGAGGTAATAATGAGGCTATAAGGAGTACCAGTACTGAGTCAATGTGCAGGGTACCAGGTAGTTGAGGTAATAATGAGACTATAAGGAGTACCAGTACTGAGTCAATGTGCAGGGTACCAGGTAGTTGAGGTAATAATGAGACTATAATGAGTACCAGTACTGAGTCAATGTGCAGGGGTACCAGGTAGTTGAGGTAATAATGAGGCTATAAGGAGTACCAGTACTGAGTCAATGTGCAGGGGTAACAGGTAGTTGAGGAAATAATGAGACTATAAGGAGTACCAGTACTGAGTCAATGTGCAGGGGTACCAGGTAGTTGAGGTAATAATGAGACTATAAGGATTACCAGTACTGAGTCAATGTGCAGGGGTACCAGGTAGTTGAGGTAATAATGAGACTATAAGGAGTACCAGTACTGAGTCAATGTGCAGGGTACCAGGTAGTTGAGGTAATAATGAGGCTATAAGGAGTACCAGTACTGAGTCAATGTGCAGGGGTACCAGGTAGTTGAGGTAATAATGAGGCTATAAGGAGTACCATTACTGAGTCAATGTGCAGGGGTACCAGGTAGTTGAGGTAATATTGAGACTATAAGGAGTACCAGTACTGAGTCAATGTGCAGGGTACCAGGTAGTTGAGGTAATAATGAGACTATAAGGAGTACCAGTACTGAGTCAATGTGAAGGGTACCAGGTAGTTGAGGTAATAATGAGACTATAAGGAGTACCAGTACTGAGTCAATGTGCAGGGGTACCAGGTAGTTGAGGTAATAATGAGACTATAAGGAGAACCAGAACTGAGTCAATGTGCAGTGGTACCAGGTAGTTGAGGTAATAATGAGGCTATAAGGAGTACCAGTACTGAGTCAATGTGCAGGGGTACCAGGTAGTTGAGGTAATAATGAGACTATAAGGATTACCAGTACTGAGTCAATGTGCAGGGGTACCAGGTAGTTGAGGTAATAATGAGGCTATAAGGAGTACCAGTACTGAGTCAATGTGCAGGGTACCAGGTAGTTGAGGTAATAATGAGGCTATAAGGAGTACCAGTACTGAGTCAATGTGCAGGGTACCAGGTAGTTGAGGTAATAATGAGACTATAAGGAGAACCAGTACTGAGTCAATGTGCAGGGTACCAGGTAGTTGAGGTAATAATGAGGCTATAAGGAGTACCAGTACTGAGTCAATGTGCAGGGGTACCAGGTAGTTGAGGTAATAATGAGGCTATAAGGAGTACCATTACTGAGTCAATGTGCAGGGGTACCAGGTAGTTGAGGTAATATTGAGACTATAAGGAGTACCAGTACTGAGTCAATGTGCAGGGTACCAGGTAGTTGAGGTAATAATGAGACTATAAGGAGTACCAGTACTGAGTCAATGTGCAGGGTACCAGGTAGTTGAGGTAATAATGAGACTATAAGGAGTACCAGTACTGAGTCAATGTGCAGGGGTACCAGGTAGTTGAGGTAATAATGAGACTATAAGGAGTACCAGTACTGAGTCAATGTGGAGGGTAACAGGTAGTTGAGGTAATAATGAGACTATAAGGAGAACCAGTACTGAGTCAATGTGCAGGGTACCAGGTAGTTGAGGTAATAATGAGACTATAAGGAGTACCAGTACTGAGTCAATATGCAGGGGTACCAGGTAGTTGAGGTAATAATGAGACTATAAGGAGTACCAGTACTGAGTCAATGTGCAGGGTACCAGGTACTTGAGGTAATAATGAGACTATAAAGAGTACCAGTACTGAGTCAATGTGCAGGGGTACCAGGTAGTTGAGGTAATAATGAGACTATAAGGAGTACCAGTACTGAGTCAATGTGCAGGGGTACCAGGTAGTTGAGGTAATAATGAGACTATAAGGAGTACCAGTACTGAGACAATGTGCAGGGTACCAGGTAGTTGAGGTAATAATGAGGCTATACGGAGTACCAGTACTGAGTCAATGTGCAGGGTACCAGGTAGTTGAGGTAATAATGAGACTATAAGGAGTACCAGTACTGAGTCAATGTGCAGGGTACCAGGTAGTTGAGGTAATAAAGAGACTATAAGGAGTACCAGTACTGAGTCAATGTGTAGGGGTACCAGGTAGTTGAGGTAATAATGAGACTATAAGGAGTACCAGTACTGAGTCAATGTGCAGGGGTACCAGGTAGTTGAGGTAATAATGAGACTATAAGTAGAACCAGAACTGAGTCAATGTGCAGTGGTACCAGGTAGTTGAGGTAATAATGAGGCTATAAGGAGTACCAGTACTGAGTCAATGTGCAGGGGTACCAGGTAGTTGAGGTAATAATGAGACTATAAGGATTACCAGTACTGAGTCAATGTGCAGGGGTACCAGGTAGTTGAGGTAATAATGAGGCTATAAGGAGTACCAGTACTGAGTCAATGTGCAGGGTACCAGGTAGTTGAGGTAATAATGAGACTATAAGGAGTACCAGTACTGAGTCAATGTGCAGGGTACCAGGTAGTTGAGGTAATAATGAGACTATAAGGAGAACCAGTACTGAGTCAATGTGCAGGGTACCAGGTAGTTGAGGTAATAATGAGGCTATAAGGAGTACCAGTACTGAGTCAATGTGCAGGGGTACCAGGTAGTTGAGGTAATAATGAGGCTATAAGGAGTACCATTACTGAGTCAATGTGCAGGGGTACCAGGTAGTTGAGGTAATATTGAGACTATAAGGAGTACCAGTACTGAGTCAATGTGCAGGGTACCAGGTAGTTGAGGTAATAATGAGACTATAAGGAGTACCAGTACTGAGTCAATGTGCAGGGTACTAGGTAGTTGAGGTAATAATGAGACTATAAGGAGTACCAGTACTGAGTCAATGTGCAGGGGTACCAGGTAGTTGAGGTAATAATGAGACTATAAGGAGAACCAGTACTGAGTCAATGTGCAGGGGTACCAGGTAGTTGAGGTAATAATAAGACTATAAGGAGTACCAGTACTGAGTCAATGTGCAGGGTACCAGGTAGTTGAGGTAATAATGAGACTATAAGGAGAACCAGTACTGAGTCAATGTGCAGGGTACCAGGTAGTTGAGGTAATAATGAGACTATAAGGAGTACCAGTACTGAGTCAATATGCAGGGGTACCAGGTAGTTGAGGTAATAATGAGACTATAAAGAGTACCAGTACTGAGTCAATGTGCAGGGTACCAGGTAGTTGAGGTAATAATGAGACTATAAGGAGTACCAGTACTGAGACAATGTGCAGGGGTACCAGGTAGTTGAGGTAATAATGAGGCTATACGGAGTACCAGTACTGAGTCAATGTGCAGGGTACCAGGTAGTTGAGGTAATAATGAGACTATAAGGAGTACCAGTACTGAGTCAATGTGCAGGGTACCAGGTAGTTGAGGTAATAATGAGACGATAAGGAGAACCAGTACTGAGTCAATGTGCAGGGTACCAGGTAGTTGAGGTAATAATGAGACTATAAGGAGAACCAGTACTGAGTCAATGTGCAGGGTACCAGGTAGTTGAGGTAATAATGAGGCTATAAGGAGTACCAGTACTGAGTCAATGTGCAGGGGTACCAGGTAGTTGAGGTAATAATGAGGCTATAAGGAGTACCATTACTGAGTCAATGTGCAGGGGTACCAGGTAGTTGAGGTAATATTGAGACTATAAGGAGTACCAGTACTGAGTCAATGTGCAGGGGTACCAGGTCGTTGAGGTAATAATGAGACTATAAGGAGTACCAGTACTGAGTCAATGTGCAGGGGTACCAGGTAGTTGAGGTAATAATGAGCCTATAAGGAGAACCAGTACTGAGACAATGTGCAGGGGTACCAGGTAGTTGAGGTAATAATGAGACTATAAGGAGTACCAGTACTGAGTCAATGTGCAGGGGTACCAGGTAGTTGAGGTAATAATGAGACTATAAGGAGTACCAGTACTGAGTCAATGTGCAGGGTACCAGGTAGTTGAGGTAATAATGAGACTATAAGGAGTACCAGTACTGAGTCAATGTGCAGGGGTACCAGGTAGTTGAGGTAATAAGGAGACTATAAGGAGAACCAGAACTGAGTCAATGTGCAGGGTACCAGGTAGTTGAGGTAATAATGAGGCTATAAGGAGTACCAGTACTGAGTCAATGTGCAGGGTACCAGGTAGTTGAGGTAATAATGAGACTATAAGGAGTACCAGTACTGAGTCAATGTGCAGGGGTACCAGGTAGTTGAGGTAATAATGAGGCTATAAGGAGTACCAGTACTGAGTCAATGTGCAGGGTACCAGGTAGTTGAGGTAATAATGAGACTATAAGGAGTACCAGTACTGAGTCAATGTGCAGAGGTACCAGGTAGTTGAGGTAATAATGAGACTATAAGGATTACCAGTACTGAGTCAATGTGCAGGGGTACCAGGTAGTTGAGGTAATAATGAGGCTATAAGGAGTACCAGTACTGAGTCAATGTGCAGGGGTACCAGATAGTTGAGGTAATAATGAGACTATAAGGAGTACCAGTACTGAGTCAATGTGCAGGGTACCAGGTAGTTGAGGTAATAATGAAACTATAAGGAGTACCAGTACTGAGTCAATGTGCAGGGGTACCAGGTAGTTGAGGTAATAATGAGGCTATAAGGAGTACCAGTACTGAGTCAATGTGCAGGGTACCAGGTAGTTGAGGTAATAATGAGACTATAAGGAGTACCAGTACTGAGTCAATGTGCAGGGGTACCAGGTAGTTGAGGTAATAATGAGGCTATAAGGAGTACCAGTACTGAGTCAATGTGCAGGGTACCAGGTAGTTGAGGTAATAATGAGACTATAAGGAGTACCAGTACTGAGTCAATGTGCAGGGGTACCAGGTAGTTGAGGTAATAATGAGACTATAAGGAGTACCAGTACTGAGTCAATGTGCAGGGGTACCAGGTAGTTGAGGTAATAATGAGACTATAAGGAGTACCAGTACTGAGTCAATGTGCAGGGCTACCAGGTAGTTGAGGTAATAATGAGGCTATAAGGAGTACCAGTACTGAGTCAATGTGCAGGGTACCAGGTAGTTGAGGTAATAATGAGACTATAAGGAGTACCAGTACTGAGTCAATGTGCAGGGGTACCAGGTAGTTGAGGTAATAATGAGACTATAAGGAGTACCAGTACTGAGTCAATGTGCAGGGGTACCAGGTAGTTGACGTAATAATGAGACTATAAGGAGTACCAGTACTGAGTCAATGTGCAGGGTACCAGGTAGTTGAGGTAATAATGAGACTCTAAGGAGTACCAGTACTGAGTCAATGTGCAGGGGTACCAGGTAGTTGAGGTAATAATGAGGCTATAAGGAGTACCAGTACTGAGTCAATGTGCAGGGGTACCAGGTAGTTGAGGTAATAATGAGACTATAAGGAGTACCAGTACTGAGTCAATGTGCAGGGGTACCAGGTAGTTGAGGTAATAATGAGACTATAAGGAGTACCAGTACTGAGTCAATGTGCAGGGGTACCAGGTAGTTGAGGTAATAATGAGGCTATAAGGAGTACCAGTACTGAGTCAATGTGCAGGGTACCAGGTAGTTGAGGTAATAATGAGACTATAAGGAGTACCAGTACTGAGTCAATGTGCAGGGGTACCAGGTAGTTGAGGTAATAATGAGGCTATAAGGAGTACCAGTACTGAGTCAATGTGCAGGGGTACCAGGTAGTTGAGGTAATAATGAGACTATAAGGAGTACCAGTACTGAGTCAATGTGCAGGGGTACCAGGTAGTTGAGGTAATAATGAGACTATAAGGAGTACCAGTACTGAGTCAATGTGCAGGGGTACCAGGTAGTTGGGGTAATAATGAGGCTATAAGGAGTACCAGTACTGAGTCAATGTGCAGGGTACCAGGTAGTTGAGGTAATAATGAGACTATAAGGAGTACCAGTACTGAGTCAATGTGCAGGGGTACCAGGTAGTTGAGGTAATAATGAGGCTATAAGGAGTACCAGTACTGAGTCAATGTGCAGGGGTACCAGATAGTTGAGGTAATAATGAGACTATAAGGAGTACCAGTACTGAGTCAATGTGCAGGGTACCAGGTAGTTGAGGTAATAATGAGACTATAAGGAGTACCAGTACTGAGTCAATGTGCAGGGGTACCAGGTAGTTGAGGTAATAATGTGGCTATAAGGAGTACCAGTACTGAGTCAATGTGCAGGGGTACCAGGTAGTTGAGGTAATAATGTGGCTATAAGGAGTACCAGTACTGAGTCAATGTGCAGGGGTACCAGGTAGTTGAGGTAATAATGAGACTATAAGGAGTACCAGTACTGAGTCAATGTGCAGGGGTACCAGGTAGTTGAGGTAATAATGAGACTATAAGGAGTACCAGTACTGAGTCAATGTGCAGGGGTACCAGGTAGTTGAGGTAATAATGAGACTATAAGGATTACCAGTACTGAGTCAATGTACAGGGGTACCAGGTAGTTGAGGTAATAATGAGACTATAAGGAGTACCAGTACTGAGTCAATGTGCAGGGTACCAGGTAGTTGAGGTAATAATGAGACTATAAGGAGTACCAGTACTGAGTCAATGTGCAGGGTACCAGGTAGTTGAGGTAATAATGAGACTATAAGGAGTAGCAGTACTGAGTCAATGTGCAGGGTACCAGGTAGTTGAGGTAATAATGAGACTATAAGGAGTACCAGTACTGAGTCAATGTGCAGGGGTACCAGGTAGTTGAGGTAATATTGAGACTATAAGGAGTACCAGTACTGAGTCAATGTGCAGGGTACCAGGTAGTTGAGGTAATAATGAGACTATAAGGAGTACCAGTACTGAGTCAATGTGCAGGGTACCAGGTAGTTGAGGTAATATTGAGACTATAAGGAGTACCAGTACTGAGTCAATGTGCAGGGTACCAGGTAGTTGAGGTAATAATGAGACTATAAGGAGTACCAGTACTGAGTCAATGTGCAGGGGTACCAGGTAGTTGAGGTAATAATGAGGCCATAAGGAGTACCAGTACTGAGTCAATGTGCAGGGGTACCAGGTAGTTGAGGTAATAATGAGGCCATAAGGAGTACCAGTACTGAGTCAATGTGCAGGGGTACCAGGTAGTTGAGGTAATAATGAGACTATAATTGAGGTAATATGTACATGTAGGTAGGGGTATAAGTGACTAGACAATCAGGATAGAGATTACATCTCCTCATCCAGGGAGTACACACACACACACACACACACACACACACACACACACACACACACACACACACACACACACACACACACACACACACACACACACACACACACACACACACACACACACACACACACACACACACACACACACAGAGGGAATGTGGTGTATGTTTAATATTGTTTTAGGACTATGAAAATTGACAAAAGGATTAGCCTATAGATCATGAAAACAACAAAAGAAATGGGAAAATGGGAGAGGAGAAATGACTAGAGACAGTGTTGTTTAACTCACTGACCATGACCCATGAGTTCTTCTTACCTTTGTTCAGTAGAAAAGTCTCCCTCTCTAAAGTATAGAGGAGGATTCATAGACCGGTCACTCTTCATGGACACACAGCTGGGTACAGGGGAGGCTGGTCTCTCCTGCTTGATTGGGCTTCAACACAACAGAGACAGACATTACATCTCTCATCTACTCTGAGCTCAGATGGGGAAACATAAGAAGAGTTTCATTCCAAAACGCTATATATCCATTTTCAGAAATGTTGGTAAATGAAATTTTATTGTTTAAAGAAAATATAAAAGAGATTGGTGTGTTTGTTCACTATCTAATCATTGCATGGGGTTGTTCAATAACAGACATGTATTTGTTTAAAATCTATCACTTGATGGTTTCATTTCAGAGAGACAAATGTTTTTTTTGCAAAATGCTATATATCTACCTCACTCTCAAATGTGACCGAACGGCTCGATTCGGTCTCATGGAGCAAAATATGAAATTGTGTTTTTTACATTGGATAAAATTAGAGACTAGAAAATTGTATTTTTTTTTTATTTCACCTTTATTTAACCAGGTCGGCCAGTTGAGAACAAGTTCTCATTTACAACTGCGACCTGGCCAAGATAAAGCAAAGCAGTTCAACACAAACACTAACACAGAGTTACACATGGAGTAAACAGACGTACAGTCAATAATACAATAGAAAAGTCTATATACAGTGTGTGTAAATGGCATGAGGAGGTAAGGCAATAAATAGGCCATGGTAGCGAAGTAATTACAATTTAGCAAATTAAAACTGCAGTGATTTACTGATGGGCTGTGTACAGCTGTAGCGATCGGTAAGCTGCTCAGATAGCTGATATTAAAGTTAATGAGGGAGACATAAGTCTCCAACTTCGGCGATTTTTGTAATTTGTTCCAGTCATTGGCAGCAGAGAACTGGAAGGAAAGGTGGCCAAAGGAAGTGTTGTCTTTGGGGATGACCAGTGAGATATACCTGCTGGATCGCGTGCTGCGGGTGGGTGTTGTTATGGTGACCAGTGAGCTGAGATAAGACGGAGCTTTACCTAGCAAAGACTTATAGATGACCTGGAGCCAGTGGGTCTGGTGACAAATATGTAGTGAGGGCCAGCCGACGAGAGCATACAGGTTGCAGTGGTGGGTGGTATATGGGGCTTTGGTGACAAAACGGATGGCACTGTGATAGACTGCATCCAGTTTGCTGAGTAGAGTGTTGGAGGCTATCTTGTAAATGACATCGCCGAAGTCGAGGATCGGTAGGATAGTCAGTTTTACGGGGGTATGTTTGGCAGCGTGAGTGAAGGAGGCTTTGTTGCGAAATAGGAAGCCGATTCTAGATTTAATTTTGGATTGGAGATGCTTAATATGAGTCTGGAAGGAGAATTTACAGTCAATCACAACACCTGCTAGGCTCATAATCTGAGGTAGCAACTGCCTCAGATCTACAAATCAATGATCTAGCTGTCTATCTACCTGTCCATTTGGTTTGCAACTCAGTGAACCTGCGCAGCATTCACTCAATTCGATGACTTCAAATGAAAATGTACATGAATATCAAATTACCCAGCAGCCATTTAGAAACAACAAGTCGTCAACAAAAAAAACTGTTCCTCGATAGAACTAAGTTAATAGGGTGAAAGATGACCTAAAATAAGGCCTGTTTTTTAGCGATTACTAAATCAAAAGGGACATATGGTAATATTATGAAACTGGGCTCCATGGCGGATGCAATGAACTAGTCATCAGGGGAAAAAAGTAATGTGTCCAGCCTACTTGAGGCGCCCTGAAAATAATATAAACAAGTTTGGTCCTTGGATACAGAGGGGTTAAACACTAAAGTTACCGTCCATCTAGTGAAGAGAGGAGAACTGGATAGAGGTAGCCAGCATCCGTCAACGAGAGAGGGAGAAGCCCTCAACGGGATTTAACAGGTGGAAGAAACAACCGGGGAGCTCCATCGGTCCACAAGAAATGCAGACAGCCGGTGATGATGTAGTGGTAGCTATGGTAACTAGGATGCTGCTGGTAGAGTAGCTAGCTAGCTTACCTAGCTGTACCGACTAGCTTGGCTAGCTAGCAGGTCTTTCGGCTGACCCTCGTCTCGAGGATGATGACGAATCCAGTGAACCACAAAATGAAACAAGGATAGAGAGTGAAAAGGATCTGGCTACACTCATACTGTCCCTGACTGTAAAGCAAAAAGCTAATTGAACAATAGACTTCGCCGTCTCAACACTGTAGTGAACTCTGAGATCTGGGACCATATCCACAAAGCGTCTCAGAGTAGAGAATTGGTCGTATAAGTGCTGAGAATAAAGACATTTTACACTTATGGGTATACATTAAAGCTATGCATGAAGTCTCTAGTCCCACCTAGTCAGCAGATATTTAGGACACCTCGTGAGCTGTCCTAAGAAGTTAAGAGTTAACAGCAGGTGTCTTGATAATACTATAGAATAATGCAGCGAGTCAGTGGTTCCTGCGCCACATGTAAGTGCTCTCTGGGATATGTGGAGCGTCCCACCTGGCCAAAAGCCAGTGAAAATGCAGAGTGCCAAATTCAAATAAATTACTATAAAAATCTAACTTTCATTAAATCACACATGCAAGATCGCAAATGAAAACATTTCAAACTACTTTTGTAATACAACTTTAGGTATTTTTTAACGTAAATAATCAATCAAATTGAAGACGGGATGATCTGTGTTCAATACAGGAGGGAAAAAAACTGTAGCTTTCTGGTCAAGCGCCTCTATCTAACAGTACACTTCAAGTTACCCTCGTTCTGAACAGTGCTACTTCTTCATTACACAAAGGAAAAACCTCAACCAATTTCTAACGACTGTTGACATCCAGTGGAAGCTGTAGGAACTGCAAGAAGGTCCCTTAGAAATCTGGATTCCCAATGAAAAGAGAGTGACCTAAAAAAAGAAAAATCTGAATGGTTTGTCCTCGGGGTTTCGCCTGCTAAATAAGTTCTGTTATACTCACAGACATGATTCAAACAGTTTTAGAAACTTCATAGTGTTTTCTATCCAAATCTACTAATAATATGCATATCTTATCTTCTGGGGATGAGTAGCAGGCAGTTGAATTTGGGCATGATTTTCATCCAAAATACCGAATGCTGCCCCCTATCCTATATCCTATCCTATCCTATCCATAAATGAAATAGACCTACATGCAAAAGTATGTCTTGTGCTTTTGGCAATGATTTATGTATAACAAGTGATACCATTTTGTCTTAATTTTGGCAGATTAACTCATGCTTATTTTGGAAGATTAACTCAGGTTTTCGCCCAGCGGCTAAGGAGTAGGAGCTGTGGCAGGAGTTGGACCTGTGGTTGAAAGGTGGCTGATTCGAATCCCTGGCCGGGTGTCAGTAAAAACAGGCGAAATTGATCTGACCACTGGAGGGCTGCTGGGTTCACATACTCAAAACATTCACCTTTCGTTGATCAGAACTCAAGAGGTTCTTCTTCACTGAACCCAAAAATATATATTGAATTTTTAGTGGTTCCATATATTAAGGAAGTGATAGAAGCCTTTTTGGTTCTATAAGGAACCTTCTTTTCTAAGAGTCTATAATAAACACGTTTTTCTTTTGATTATTTAATTATCTACATCGTGTTATTTCAAGATATCCCTTGGAGAGCAACATCACGTTGTTAAATAATAATCTTAAATTGGGCATGGCAATAAATTGGGCAATAAATTGGGCAATAAATTGGGCTTGTAACAACAATCAGAAATGGTTAAAAAAAATATGCATTCCGTTATATTAGGCAATAATTAAGAGTAGGCAAAGTGGTCGTGTCGTGAAAATTCTATCAAATGTCTAACATTGCAACGATTACAGTCAGGGTGCCGCGGAACCCCTTCAGTACCTCCACAGACCCCGGATTGAGAACCCCTTCAGTACCTCCACAGACCCCGGACTGAGAAGCCCTGCAGTACCTCCACAGACCCCGGATTGAGAACCCCTGCAGTACCTCCTCAGACCCCGGATTGAGAACCCCTGCAGTACCTCCACAGACCCCGGATTGAGAACCCCTGCAGTACCTCCACAGACCCCGGATTGAGAACCCCTGCAGTACCTCCACAGACCCCGGATTGAGAACCCCTGCAGTACCTCCACAGACCCCGGATTGTAAGTGCATTCATCTTAAAATAGTTATTTAGTTTGGAAATGAACTTAATAAATTCTTCATAAAATTGTCATCTTACCTCTTAGCTTTGGTGTCATGTTCCCCAGAGAGATGCATTTTAGAGGCAGGACCCCCCTCCTCTCTCTCCCCAGAGAGACTCATTTTAGAGGCAGGACCCCCCTCCTCTCTCTCCCCAGAGAGACTCATTTTAGAGCACTGACCCCTAAACAGAGATCCAGCATGTTGGTTGTGGTTAACACAGTAACAACTAATAATTGATTGACAATTGTTCTTATTTATTCATTATCTCTTTGAGAAAAAAACATTTACTAACAGACATATCTAAACAGTCAGGTGATTTATTGCATCACATGAACATGTAGTTGTGACATTTCATCTCCATGGTAACTGTCAATAATAATAATAATAATAATAAGTCACTGTTTGTTAAGGTAGTTATAGACATTACAGCAACAATAATAATAATAATAATAATAAGTCACTGTTTGTTAAGATAGTTATAGACAGTACAGCAACAATAATAATAATAATAATAATAATAAGTCACTGTTTGTTAAGGTAGTTCTAGACAGTACAGCAACACCAATAATAATAATAATAATAATAATAATAATAATAATAAGTCACTGTTTGTTAAGGTAGTTATAGACAGTACAGCAACAATAATAATAATAATAAGTCACTGTTTGTTAAGGTAGTTATAGACAGTACAGCAACACAAGGCCATGTCTCACACTTATTTGTATTCACTAACAGTAGGCTATTTATTGTCTTTCAATCTGTTCTTTTCGAAATGTATCTGAGAATGTAGACAGAAGGGCTGAAACGGACATGATTGATCTGAGGGGGAAATCATTGGTCCATTCAGAAAGGTTTTTTGCATCAAGTAAGAGATTTTATATTATGTAAAGTAGGATAGGTTATAATGTATAGTAGTGGGTTGTTAGTGATATGTAGATGTTATATTATGTAAAGTAGGATAGGTTATAATGTATAGTAGTGGGTTGTTAGTGATATGTAGATGTTATATTATGTAAAGTAGACTAGGTTATAATGTATAGTAGTGGGTTGTTAGTGTTATGTAGATGTTATATTATGTAAAGTAGACCAGGTTATAATGTATAGTAGTGGGTTGTTAGTGATATGTAGATGTTATATTATGTAAAGTAGACTAGGTTATAATGTATAATAGTGGGTTGTTAGTGATATGTAGATGTTATATTATGTAAAGTAGGCTAGGTTATAATGTATAGTAGTGGGTTGTTAGTGATATGTAGATGTTATATTATGTAAAGTAGACTAGGTTATAACGTATAATAGCAGGTTGTTAGTGATATGTAGATGTTATATTATGTAAAGTAGACTAGGTTATAATGTATAGTAGTGGGTTGTTAGTGATATGTAGATGTTATATTATGTAAAGTAGGCTAGGTTATAATGTATAATAGTGGGTTGTTAGTGATATGCACATCGAGGTCTATACCTCGGCTATAGCCTACATATCATAGATGACCAGTCTAAACCTGCTCAGATCAGTTCACATAATGTTATAGGCCTACCAGTAGCAGGACAGAGAATGTACTGTATATAACCTACAGATCATAGATGACCAGTCTAAACCTGCTCAGATCAGTTCACATAATGTTATAGTCCTACCAGTAGCAGGACAGAGAATGTACTGTATATAACCTACATATCATAGATGACCAGCCTAAACCTGTTCAGGTCAGTTCACATAATGTTATAGTCCTACCAGTAGCAGGACAGAGAATGTACTGTATATAACCTACATATCATAGATGACCAGTCTAAACCTGTTCAGGTCAGTTCACATAATGTTATAGTCCTACCAGTAGCAGGACAGAGAATGTAGCCAGGCCATCAGGTCGGTCGGCTTGATAAGCAGTGATGTATTTTTTTTAGGTGAGGGAGCGCAAGAAAATATGTAAATTACGTCAAAATTTCTTCAAAGTTTGTACCGACAGATGTAGCCTATTGAATTGCCTATCATTACAGTTCACTCCAACCCTGTTCCTGGAGCGCTACCCTCCGGTAGGGTTTCACTTCAACCCCAGTTGTAACTAACCTGATTTAAGTTATAAACCAACTAATTATTTTAATCAGGTGACTAGTTTTGAATAGTAAGGAAAACCTACAGGGTGGTATCTCTCCAGGAACTGGGTTGGAGTGAAAACCTACAGGATGGTATCTCTCCAGGAACTGGGTTGGAGTGAAAACCTACAGGGTGGTATCTCTCCAGGAACTGGGTTGGAGTGAAAACCTACAGGGTGGTATCTCTCCAGGAACTGGGTTGGAGTGAAAACCTACAGGGTGGTATCTCTCCAGGAACTGGGTTGGAGTGAAAACCTACAGGATGGTATCTCTCCAGGAACTGGATCAGAGAGCCCTGTTTTAGAAGATGAATCAAATCCATCCTCCAATTGTTTTTTTACTATTCAGCTTCAGTTAACCGTCCTAAAATCTTATTAGAAATTGCTATATTTTTGTAACAGTAACGTTACCATTTACCTGGTAATTAAATATAATTTATTTAGAATTGATCAGAATAATTTTTTCGTGTATTCTCAAATTAAAAGTGCTCCCTCGCGCTCCCCAGCACTACACACATGATGATCAGTGATCATAGATCAAACCTACTCTGGACTGTTAAATGTCTGAAGACGAACTAACTTTATAATAGTTTGTATGTAGCCTCTAGACTTACCAGAGTCTGCTCGTCTTTCCTTCAAATCAATACTTTTACCCGACTTCTAATGTTGCCGAGAAATGTGCGCCACAGTTTCAACATCCATTTTGTAAGTGCATTCGTCTACAAACTTACTTTCAATTTCATGAGGAAATTACATAACCAGAATTCCTAAACCTAGAGACGCAACATCCCGAGTCTACCGGGACCGCTGGGGAAGCAGACTGTAGGAAGTAGAACGATGTCGGGATTTGGTGTTTGAGAAGTCATAAGTGAAAAATGATTCCTTAGTCGTACATTTTCTCGAAATCTAAAGGCAAAACCTAGATTCGAGCCAATGTGTTAAGTATTTGAACATGTTATTACTCCAACTTCGTGAAAGTGACAAACTGACAGGTTATTATTTTAGTTAAAAAATACTTTATATCGAAGGAGTGTCTTTGGTTTGACGGCCTGCACATGCGCAGTTCGGCGTGAGACGACCGTTATACCCGATAATGTGTTTCTGCGTATGCGCTGCGTAAACCAACGTTGCCATGACATGTGCGTCTGTTTCTAGTTAGTATAAATGTATGTGCATATTACACTATATTACACTTTTGGAGAGGCAGGTAGCCTAGTGGTTAGAGCGTTGGACCATTAACCGGATCTGACAAGGTAAACATCTGTTGTTCCGCCCCTGAACAAGGCAGTTAACCCACTGTTCCCTGGTAGGCCATCATTGTAATAAATAATTTGTTCTTAAACTGACTTGCTTAGTTAAATAAAGGTTACTTAAAAAAAAGATATATATATATATACATATATGCATAAATACTAAAGTATGTGGACACCCCTTCAAATTTGTGGATTTGGTTATTTCAGCCACATCCGTTGCTGACAGGTGTATAAAATCGAGCACACAGCCATATAATCTCCATAGTCAGTAGAATGACCTTACTGAAAAGATCAGTTACTTTCAACGTGGCACAGTCATAGGATGCCACCTTTCCACAAAGTCAGTTCATCACATTTCTGCCCTGCTAGAGATTCCCTGATCAACTGTAAGTGCTGTTATTTTGAAGTGGAAACATCTTGGAGAAACAACGGCTCAAGCATGAAGTGGTAAGCCACACAAACTCACAGAATGGGGCAGACGAGTGCTGAAGCGTGCTTTCTGGAGTGATGAATCACGCTTCACCATCTGGTAGTCCGACTGACACGTCTGGGTTTGGTGGATGCCAGGAGAACGCTACCTGCCCCAATGTATAGTGCAAACTGTAAAGTTTGGTGGAGGAGGAATAATGGTCTGGGGCTGTTTTTCCATGGTTTGTGCCAGGCCCCTTAGTTCCAGTGAAGGGAAATCGTAACGCTTCAGCATACAATGACATTCTAGATGATTCTGTGCTGGCAACTTTGTGGCAACAGTTTGGGGAAGGCCCTTTCCTGTTTCAGCATGACAATGTCCCAGTGCACAAAGCGAAGTCCATACAGAAATGGTTTGTCAAGATCGGTGTGGAAGAACTTGACTGTCCTGCACAGAGCCATGACCTCAACCCCATCGAACACATTTGGGATGAATTGGAACGCCGACTGCGAGCCAGGCCTAATCACCCAACATCAGTACCCGACCTCACTAATGCTCTTGTGGCTGAATGGAAGCAAGTCCACGCAGCAATGTTCCAATATCTAGTGCAAAGCCTTCCAAGAATAGTGGAGGCTGTTACGGCAGCAAAGGCTGGACCAACTCCATATTAAGTGTGTAGGGGGCGCTATTTTAACTTTGGGAAAAAATCGTGCCCAATTTAAACGGCCTCGTACTCTATTCTAGATCGTACAAAATGCATATTATTATTACTATTGGATAGAAAACACTCTCAAGTTTCTAAAACCGTTTGAATTATATCTGTGAGTAAAACAGAACTCATTTTGCAGCAAACTTCCTGACAGGAAGTGAAAAATCTGAAATCGAGGCTCTGTTCCAGGGCCATCCTATTCAATTGCTTGAAATCTATGGATATACATGCACTTCATACGCCTTCCACTAGATGTGTGGGAGGTGAAATGGGGTGTCTAGCTTGATCTGAGGTCGAACAAGAGCTCTTGGAATGACGTGACCCCAATTTCCTTTGTCTAGCAAGGCGCGGGAAGGACATTGGCTTCTGAAAAGCGTTCGGTATAGACGTCTAATAACTCCGGCTTTGATTTTATTTGATACATGTGATAATATCATCGTAAAGTATGTTTTTTCAATATAGTTTTATCAGATTATTGAACGTTTATCGGGAGTTTTGGCGTTTTCCGTTCTCTGCGTTTGGTGAAGATGGACATCTTCGTGCCACTTGGCTAGCTAAGGTTGCTAATTCGACAGGAGTAGAGGACATTCTAAAACCAAACAACGATTTATTCTGGACAAAGGACTCCTTGTACAAGATTCTGATGGAAGCTCAGCAAAAGTAAGAACCATTTATGATGTTATTTTGTATTTCAGTGGAAAATGTTTAGTCCTATTATCCGCACTAAGCTAACATAAATATATATAGTGTTTTCGCTGTAAAACATTTAAAAAATCGGACATGTTGGCTGGATTCACAAGATGTTTATCTTTCATTTGCTGTGTTGGACTTGTTAATGTGTGGAAGTTAAATATTTAAAAAAAATTTTTTTTGAAGATCGCGCTCTGCGAAGGCAGCGGAATGTTGTGGGTGTTCCGCTAGCGGAACCCGGGCGAGAAAGGTTAATGTCCATGATTTTGGAATGAGATGGCCGGTGAGCACGTGCCCACATACTTTTGGAAATGTACTGTATATTTGATGCTTTTTGTAAAAATCATGCCACCATTTTAGTTATAGTTATAACATACTGTAGTCTAAAACCATTTTAGTTATAGTTATAACATACTGTAGTCTAAAACCATTTTAGTTATAGTTATAACATACTGTAGTCTAAAACCATTTTAGTTATAGTTATAACATACTGTAGTCTAAAACCATTTTAGTTATAGTTACAGTATAACATACTGTAGTCTAAAACCATTTTAGTTATAGTTATAACATACTGTAGTCTAAAACCATTTTAGTTATAGTTATAGTATAACATACTCTAGTCTAAAACCTTTAACAAGTACATTTGGGAACATAACATGATGTCATATTTTCCAAATGGTTTCATTATCAAAACTTCATGACACTTACTTGGGTGACTACCTCATGTCTCCTTTTCTGTTAAATGCGTTAAATGCTGTTAAATGCTGGAGATCCCCCTTAACATAGCCTTGCCTTAGTCTATCCAGAGGACAAGCATTCTGCCATATGCTGGAGACCCCCTTAACAAAGCCTTGCCTTAGTCTATCCAGAGGACAAGCCTTCTGCCATATGCTGGAGACCCCCCTTAACAAAGCCTTGCCTTAGTCTATCCAGAGGACAAGCCTTCTGCCATATGCTGGAGACCCCCCTTAACAAAGCCTTGCCTTATTCTATCCAGAGGACAAGCCTTCTGCCATATGCTGGAGATCCCCCTTAACAAAGCCTTGCCTTATTCTATCCAGAGGACAAGCCTTCTGCCATATGCTGGAGATCCCCCTTAACAAAGCCTTGCCTTAGTCTATCCAGAGGACAAGCCTTCTGCCATATGCTGGAGATCCCCCTTAACAAAGCCTTGCCTTAGTATATCCAGAGGACAAGCCTTCTGCCATATGCTGGAGATCCCCTTAACAAAGCCTTGCCTTAGTCTATCCAGAGGACAAGCCTTCTGCCATATGCTGGAGATCCCCCTTAACAAAGCCTTGCCTTATTCTATCCAGAGGACAACCCTTCTGCCATGCCTGCACATTTTCAGAAAAAAGTACCAACACTTCAAAATTAAATATCACATGGGATAATCTTCCAATGACATTGTCTTTTATTCAAATAACAGATTGTACCTGTTTGGGGCTCCAGGTTCCCCAGAAGGACCAGACACCACCATCTCCTCAGACCAGGCTGAAGGACCAGACACCACCATCTCCTCAGACCAGGCTGAAGGACTACACACCACCATCTCCTCATACCAGGCTGAAGGACCACACCAACATCTCCTCGGACCAGGCTGAAGGACCACACACCACCATCTCCTCAGACCAGGGTGAAGGACCACACACCACCATCTCCTCAGACCAGGCTGAAGGACCAGCCACCACCATCTCCTCAGACCAGGCTGAAGGATCACACACCACCATCTCCTCAGACCAGGCTGAAGGACCACACACCACCATCTCCTCAGACCAGGCTGAAGGACCACACCACCATCTCCTCCTGACCAGGCTGAAGGACCACACCACCATCTCCTCAGACCAGGCTGAAGGACTACACACCACCATCTCCTCAGACCAGGCTGAAGGACCAAACACCACCATCTCCTCAGACCAGGCATATCAGGCTGAAGGACCACACCGCCATCTCCTCAGACCAGGCTGAAGGAGCAGACACCACCATCTCCTCAGACCAGGCTGAAGGACTACACGCCACCATCTCCTCAGACCAGGCTGAAGGACTACACACCACCATCTCCTCATACCAGGCTGAAGGACCACACCAACATCTCCTCGGACCAGGCTGAAGGACCACACACCACCATCTCCTCAGACCAGGGTGAAGGACCACACACCACCATCTCCTCAGACCAGGCTGAAGGACCAGCCACCACCATCTCCTCAGACCAGGCTGAAGGATCACACACCACCATCTCCTCAGACCAGGCTGAAGGACCACACACCACCATCTCCTCAGACCAGGCTGAAGGACCACACCACCATCTCCTCCTGACCAGGCTGAAGGACCACACCACCATCTCCTCAGACCAGGCTGAAGGACTACACACCACCATCTCCTCAGACCAGGCTGAAGGACCAAACACCACCATCTCCTCAGACCAGGCATATCAGGCTGAAGGACCACACCGCCATCTCCTCAGACCAGGCTGAAGGAGCAGACACCACCATCTCCTCAGACCAGGCTGAAGGACTACACGCCACCATCTCCTCAGACCAGGCTGAAGGACTACACACCACCATCTCCTCAGACCAGGCTGAAGGACCAGACACCACAATCTCCTCAGACAGGCTGAAGGACTACACACCACCATCTCCTCAGACCAGGCTGAAAGAGCAGACACCACCATCTCCTCAGACCAGGCTGAAGGACCACACACCACCATCTCCTCAGACCAGGCTGAAGGACCACACACCACCATCTCCTCAGACCAGGCTGAAGAACCAGACACCACCATCTCCTTAGACCAAGCTGAAGGACCAGCCACCACCATCTCCTCAGACCAGGCTGAAGGACCACACACCACCATCTCCTCAGACCAGGCTGAAGGACCACACACCACCATCTCCTCAGACCAGGCTGAAGGACCACACCACCATCTCCTCAGACCAGGCTGAAGGACCACACCACCATCTCCTCAGACCAGGCTGAAGGACTACACACCACCATCTCCTCAGACCAGGCATATCAGGCTGAAGGACCACACCACCATCTCCTCAGACCAGGCTGAAGGAGCAGACACCACCATCTCCTCAGACCAGGCTGAAGGACTACACACCACCATCTCCTCAGACCAGGCTGAAGGAGCAGACACCACCATCTCCTCAGACCAGGCTGAAGGACCACACACCACCATCTCCTCAGACCAGGCTGAAGGAGCAGACACCACCATCTCCTCAGACCAGGCTGAAGGAGCAGACAACACCATCTCCTCAGACCAGGCTGAAGGACAAGACACCACCATCTCCTCAGACCAGGCTGAAGGACCACACACCACCATCTCCTCAGACCAGGCTGAAGGAGCAGACACCACCATCTCCTCAGACCAGGCTGAAGGACTACACACCACCATCTCCTCAGACCAGGCTGAAGGAGCAGACACCACCATCTCCTCAGACCAGGCTGAAGGACCACACACCACCATCTCCTCAGACCAGGCTGAAGGAGCAGACACCACCATCTCCTCAGACCAGGCTGAAGGAGCAGACAACACCATCTCCTCAGACCAGGCTGAAGAACAAGACACCACCGTCTCCTCAGACCAGGCTGAAGGACCACACACCACCATCTCCTCAGACCAGGCTGAAGGAGCAGACACCACCATCTCCTCAGACCAGGCTGAAGGACAAGACACCACCATCTCCTCAGACCAGGCTGAAGGACCAGACACCACCATCTCCTCAGACCAGGCTGAAGGACTACACACCACCATCTCCTCAGACCAGGCTGAAGGACTACACACCACCATCTCCTAAGACCAGGCTGAAGGACTACACACCACCATCTCCTCAGACCAGGCTGAAGGACCAGTCACCACCATCTCCTCAGACAGGCTGAAGGACTACACACCACCATCTCCTCAGACCAGGCTGAAGGACCAGACACCACCATCTCCTCAGACCAGGCTGAAGGACCAGACACCACCATCTCCTCAGACAGGCTGAAGGACTACACACCACCATCTCCTCAGACCAGGCTGAAGGAGCAGACACCACCATCTCCTCAGACCAGGCTGAAGGACTACACACCACCATCTCCTCAGACCAGGCTGAAGGACCAGACACCACCATCTCCTCAGACCAGGCTGAAGGACCAGACACCACCATCTCCTCAGACAGGCTGAAGGACTACACACCACCATCTCCTCAGACCAGGCTGAAGGAGCAGACACCACCATCTCCTCAGACCAGGCTGAAGGACTACACACCACCATCTCCTCAGACCAGGCTGAAGGACCACACACTACCATCTCCTCAGACCAGGCTGAAGGACCAGACACCACCATCTCCTCAGACCAGGCTGAAGGACCAGCCACCACCATCTCCTCAGACCAGGCTGAAGGACCACACACCACCATCTCCTCAGACCAGGCTGAAGGACCACACCACCATCTCCTCAGACCAGGCTGAAGGACTACACACCACCATCTCCTCAGACCAGGCTGAAGGACCAGACACCACCATCTCCTCAGACCAGGCATATCAGGCTGAAGGACCACACCACCATCTCCTCAGACCAGGCTGAAGGAGCAGACACCACCATCTCCTCAGACCAGGCTGAAGGACTACACACCACCATCTCCTCAGACCAGGCTGAAGGAGCAGACACCACCATCTCCTCAGACCAGGCTGAAGGACCACACACCACCATCTCCTCAGACCAGGCTAAGGAGCAGACACCACCATCTCCTCAGACCAGGCTGAAGGAGCAGACAACACCATCTCCTCAGACCAGGCTGAAGGACAAGACACCACCATCTCCTCAGACCAGGCTGAAGGACCACACACCACCATCTCCTCAGACCAGGCTGAAGGAGCAGACACCACCATCTCCTCAGACCAGGCTGAAGGACAAGACACCACCATCTCCTCAGACCAGGCTGAAGGAGCAGACACCACCATCTCCTCAGACCAGGCTAAAGGACCACACACCACCATCTCCTAAGACCAGGCTGAAGGACTACACACCACCATCTCCTCAGACCAGGCTGAAGGACCAGTCACCACCATCTCCTCAGACAGGCTGAAGGACTACACACCACCATCTCCTCAGACCAGGCTGAAGGACCAGACACCACCATCTCCTCAGACCAGGCTGAAGGACCAGACACCACCATCTCCTCAGACAGGCTGAAGGACTACACACCACCATCTCCTCAGACCAGGCTGAAGGAGCAGACACCACCATCTCCTCAGACCAGTCTGAAGGACTACACACCACCATCTCCTCAGACCAGGCTGAAGGACCACACACCACCATCTCCTCAGACCAGGCTGAAGGACCAGACACCACCATCTCCTCAGACCAGGCTGAAGGACCACACACCACCATCTCCTCAGACCAGGCTGAAGGACCACACCACCATCTCCTCAGACCAGGCTGAAGGACCACACCACCATCTCCTCAGACCAGGCTGAAGGACTACACACCACCATCTCCTCAGACCAGGCTGAAGGACCAGACACCACCATCTCCTCAGACCAGGCTGAAGGAGCAGACACCACCATCTCCTCAGACCAGGCTGAAGGACTACACACCACCATCTCCTCAGACCAGGCTGAAGGAGCAGACACCACCATCTCCTCAGACCAGGCTTAAGGACTACACACCACCATCTCCTCAGACCAGGCTGAAGGAGCAGACACCACCATCTCCTCAGACCAGGCTGAAGGAGCAGACACCACCATCTCCTCAGACCAGGCTGAAGGAGCAGACACCACCATCTCCTCAGACCAGGCTGAAGGACTACACACCACCATCTCCTCAGACCAGGCTGAAGGACCAGACACCACCATCTCCTCAGACCAGGCATATCAGGCTGAAGGACCACACCACCATCTCCTCAGACCAGGCTGAAGGAGCAGACACCACCATCTCCTCAGACCAGGCTGAAGGACTACACACCACCATCTCCTCAGACCAGGCTGAAGGAGCAGACACCACCATCTCCTCAGACCAGGCTGAAGGAGCAGACACCACCATCTCCTCAGACCAGGCTGAAGGAGCAGACACCACCATCTCCTCAGACCAGGCTGAAGGAGAAGACACCACCATCTCCTTAGACCAGGCTGAAGGAGCAGACACCACCATCTCCTCAGACCAGGCTGAAGGACTACACACCACCATCTCCTAAGACCAGGCTGAAGGAGCAGACACCACCATCTCCTCAGACCAGGCTGAATGACTACACACCACCATCTCCTCAGACCAGGCTGAAGGACCAGACACCACCATCTCCTCAGACCAGGCTGAATGACTACACACCACCATCTCCTCAGACCAGGCTGAAGGACCAGACACCACCATCTCCTCAGACCAGGCATATCAGGCTGAAGGACCACACCACCATCTCCTCAGACCAGGCTGAAGGAGCAGACACCACCATCTCCTCAGACCAGGCTGAAGGAGCAGACACCACCATCTCCTCAGACCAGGCTGAAGGAGCAGACACCACCATCTCCTCAGACCAGGCATATCAGGCTGAAAGACCACACCTCCATCTCCTCAGACCAGGCTGAAGGACCACACACCACCATCTCCTCAGACCAGGCTGAAGGAGCAGACACCACCATCTCCTCAGACCAGGCTGAAGGAGCAGACAACACCATCTCCTTAGACCAGGCTGAAGGAGCAGACACCACCATCTCCTCAGACCAGGCTGAAGGACTACACACCACCATCTCTTAAGACCAGGCTGAAGGAGCAGACACCACCATCTCCTCAGACCAGGCTGAAGGACTACACACCACCATCTCCTCAGACCAGGCTGAAGGACCAGACACCACCATCTCCTCAGACCAGGCATATCAGGCTGAAGGACCACACCACCATCTCCTCAGACCAGGCTGAAGGACCACACACCACCATCTCCTCAGACCAGGCTGAAGGAGCAGACACCACCATCTCCTCAGACCAGGCTGAAGGAGCATACACCACCATCTACTCAGACCAGGCTGAAGGACCAGACACCACCATCTCCTCAGACCAGGCTGAAGGACCACACACCACCATCTCCTCAGACCAGGCTGAAGGACCACACATCACCATCTCCTCAGACCAGGCTGAAGGACCAGACACCACCATCTCCTCAGACCAGGCTGAAGGACCAGACACCACCATCTCCTCAGACCAGGCATATCAGGCTGAAGGACGAGAACAGTCACAATGTATTTCCAATGGCTCATTCTGAGCATCTGTAAATACTAAATAAATACCTATTCTGCTTTTGAAATAATACCACTTACGGTCGATGTTAATTACTCATTATAAATGTATGTTAGTAAAACATAATGAATAAAAGACAATGTTAATTACTCATTATAAATGTATGTTAGTAAAACATAATGAATAAAACACAATGTTAGAGAGAATAAAGTAGATGTCACACGTACAAATGTTGATTTATGACCCTATGTCATGATGACGTGTGCATGCAGGACATAGGGTCCTGCACACGTAGGGAGGAAGTGACCATGTGTTTGGGCATCCTGTTTCTGTTTCTCACGGTTTATAATGTGAAAATAGTTTTTTTATAGTGTCTTTGAAGTTGTCATGATGTTTGATGTCTAGTGTCCTGTTTGGAACGGGGTGGGGGGGAATGAACATTTCAAAGAGTCAGCATTTCAAAGAGTAAGGCTATTGTATTGCCCTCCGGGTTGTTGTCTATGGAACACGAATGTCCTGGGGTATTGGGCTTTGCAGACGCCTTATAAAGCCCCAGAACAATACATGCGTAAGACTGTACATGATAACCCCCGGAATATTAAACAAAAATGACACCTACGCCAATTTTCGGTATGTTATGCACGTCTTGTCATGAACCCAGTGACCAAAGCATTGAGGAAGTTCTGTGTGAAGCTCCAGAATGTTTTAAAGGAGTTTTGGGTACGAGTGAGGGACATATGTCTTACATATTCCAGCCGGAGGATTCTACGGTAAAGATATTCACAGACAGTGGCCCCAAACCTCTTTATCAGGCAAAACCTGGGAGTTTTTCTCCTGCTCTGCGGATGAGAGAATGGATAAAGATTAGGCTGGCGCTCTGTGAAATTGAACAGGCCCTGAGTGGTACAAATGTGCCCGGATATGCGTTGGAAGAACAGGTCTGCGGCCGCAGCGATCTGAAGGCCCTAAGAATCGCTTCAATGCCCTATAGCCCTGACACCAAAGTGACAATTTTAGCCTGTGAACTTTATGATGGTGCTAATGCTACAAAGTCTGTCAATTCTCCTGTATCTTCCCCAGCATGCAATGATGTAAACTTTTTTATTCCTGTGTTTAGATTTAAATGGGTGGATTATCCAATTTTCATAACACTTATGAATAAGCTGGACAGTCTTTTCCAAAATGGTGAACAATTACAGCGCTGGCCGCGGCTGTCCTTGAGACATAGCCAGGACCTAAAGGCCCGACGGATTATCTACCCCTGGAGTGAAAACTTACGGAGTTTTGATGGACCGTGCAAGAGAGCCAGGCAGTTTGAAGGGGAATTGGACACGGATAATGGTGGATGGCTATACCAGGCCCCTGTATCTGTAAGAAAGGCATAGTAAAAGACCTTCATTATGAACGGATATAAATTGTATGGACATGATTTTTTGAATTAAATAAAGATGTTTTTAAAAGCAGTATCTAACGACGTCCTGAACTCTCTCGTTTTTCACTCTTACCACAGTCTGTCCCCGAGAAAAAAACTTGCGGAAAAAGCCATGTGCGCTCGTGTGTGTGTGTGTGTGTGTGTGTGTGTGTGTGTGTGTGTGTGTGTGTGTGTGTGTGTGTGTGTGTGTGTGTGTGTGTGTGTGTGTGTGTGTGTGTTAGAAACAAGGTCCCTTCGCATTGTGTACATTTCAAGCTTTCAACAACAATAAAACAGCCATCTAAATAATGTTTCTAGGCCTAACACCCTGTTGAGTTTCCTATTTAGTTGTGTTTATATGTACATGCACCGGGATTCCAGGTGGCTCCATCCTGTGGTTGTTCAGTGCATGTACACCGGGGAGATTAGAACCCCAAAGAAAGATCCTAAAGGTCATTTCAGATTCAGGTTTAGGGTGTAATAACTTTAGTGAAACCGCATTTCACCCTATGTACAGACATAGAGAGCCAACACATAAAGGTGTAACAGGGATGAATGGATATTCAATGTACAACAGGGGTCTTCTGTAACAAGCAATACGTGTTAAATATGGGCCACAGTCAATCATGACAGCCTCTTTAGGAAAGGCCTTTACTTATGACTTAAACAGATTCATTTTATACCCAGCTTATTCATTAATGCTGTGGGATAAATCAGGTGTTTCTAGGTGGGCTTAAACAAATCTACAGTGAAACAAAAGTGTACATTTTACACACATGTTTATTGCCTTTTAAAAAGACCCCAGGAACATGACAGATATAGTGGAGATGCATGCTATCTGTAAGAAAGGCATAGTAAACGACATTAATTATGAACGGCTATAAACTGTATGTACTACATATTTTGAATTAAATAAATGGTATCTCACCTTTTAACGATAGGAATAAGTCCTTTCCATCTATCACCAAGCATGCCCCCGGAGAAAAGAACTTGTGGAAAAAGCCATGTGAGCGCGTGCGGTAGTGGATGTGCGTGTGTTTCAAAACAAAGAAAACGGGGCGGGGTGTGTGTTCAATATCTAGTACAGTACAGGTATAATAACTAATAATATCCAGTACAGTACAGGTATAATAACTAATAATATCTAGTACAGTACAGGTATAATAACTAATAATATCCAGTACAGTACAGGTATAATAACTAATAATATCTAGTACAGTACAGGTATAATAACTAATAATTACCAGTACAGTACAGGTATAATAACTAATAATATCCAGTACAGTACAGGTATAATAACTAATAATATCTAGTACAGTACAGGTATAATAACTAATAATATCCAGTACAGTACAGGTATAATAACTAATAATATCTAGTACAGTACAGGTATAATAACTAATAATTACCAGTACAGTACAGGTATAATAACTAATAATATCCAGTACAGTACAGGTATAATAACTAATAATATCTAGTACAGTACAGGTATAATAACTAATAATATCTAGTACAGTACAGGTATAATAACTAATAATATCCAGTACAGTACAGGTATAATAACTAATAATATCTAGTACAGTACAGGTATAATAACTAATAATATCTAGTACAGTACAGGTATAATAACTAATAATATCCAGTACAGTACAGGTATAATAACTAATAATATCCAGTACAGTACAGGTATAATAACTAATAATATCTAGTACAGTACAGGTATAATAACTAATAATTACCAGTACAGTACAGGTATAATAACTAATAATATCCAGTACAGTACAGGTATAATAACTAATAATATCTAGTACAGTACAGGTATAATAACTAATAATATCTAGTACAGTACAGGTATAATAACTAATAATATCCAGTACAGTACAGGTATAATAACTAATAATATCTAGTACAGTACAGGTATAATAACTAATAATATCTAGTACAGTACAGGTATAATAACTAATAATATCTAGTACAGTACACGTATAATAACTAATAATATCTAGTACAGTACAGGTATAATAACTAATAATATCCAGTACAGTACAGGTATAATAACTAATAATATCTAGTACAGTACAGGTATAATAACTAATAATATCTAGTACAGTACAGGTATAATAACTAATAATATCTAGTACAGTACACGTATAATAACTAATAATATCTAGTACAGTACAGGTATAATAACTAATAATATCTAGTACAGTACACGTATAATAACTAATAATATCTAGTACAGTACAGGTATAATAACTAATAATATCCAGTACAGTACAGGTATAATAACTAATAATATCTAGTACAGTACAGGTATAATAACTAATAATATCCAGTACAGTACAGGTATAATAACTAATAATATCTAGTACAGTACAGGTATAATAACTAATAATATCCAGTACAGTACAGGTATAATAACTAATAATATCTAGTACAGTACAGGTATAATAACTAATAATATCCAGTACAGTACAGGTATAATAACTAATAATATCTAGTACAGTACAGGTATAATAACTAATAATATCCAGTACAGTACAGGTATAATAACTAATAATATCTAGTACAGTACAGGTATAATAACTAATAATATCCAGTACAGTACAGGTATAATAACTAATAATATCTAGTACAGTACAGGTATAATAACTAATAATATCCAGTACAGTACAGGTATAATAACTAATAATATCTAGTACAGTACAGGTATAATAACTAATAATATCCAGTACAGTACAGGTATAATAACTAATAATATCTAGTACAGTACAGGTATAATAACTAATAATATCCAGTACAGTACAGGTATAATAACTAATAATATCTAGTACAGTACAGGTATAATAACTAATAATTACCAGTACAGTACAGGTATAATAACTAATAATATCCAGTACAGTACAGGTATAATAACTAATAATATCTAGTACAGTACAGGTATAATAACTAATAATATCTAGTACAGTACAGGTATAATAACTAATAATATCCAGTACAGTACAGGTATAATAACTAATAATATCTAGTACAGTACAGGTATAATAACTAATAATATCTAGTACAGTACAGGTATAATAACTAATAATATCTAGTACAGTACACGTATAATAACTAATAATATCTAGTACAGTACAGGTATAATAACTAATAATATCCAGTACAGTACAGGTATAATAACTAATAATATCTAGTACAGTACAGGTATAATAACTAATAATATCTAGTACAGTACAGGTATAATAACTAATAATATCCAGTACAGTACAGGTATAATAACTAATAATATCTAGTACAGTACAGGTATAACTAATATATCTAGTACAGTACAGGTATAATAACTAATAATATCTAGTACAGTACAGGTATAATAACTAATAATATCCAGTACAGTACAGGTATAATAACTAATAATATCCAGTACAGTACAGGTATAATAACTAATAATATCTAGTACAGTACAGGTATAATAACTAATAATATCTAGTACAGTACAGGTATAATAACTAATAATATCTAGTACAGTACAGGTATAATAACTAATAATATCCAGTACAGTACAGGTATAATAACTAATAATATCTAGTACAGTACAGGTATAATAACTAATAATATCCAGTACAGTACAGGTATAATAACTAATAATATCTAGTACAGTACAGGTATAATAACTAATAATATCCAGTACAGTACAGGTATAATAACTAATAATATCTAGTACAGTACAGGTATAATAACTAATAATATCCAGTACAGTACAGGTATAATAACTAATAATATCTAGTACAGTACAGGTATAATAACTAATAATTACCAGTACAGTACAGGTATAATAACTAATAATATCCAGTACAGTACAGGTATAATAACTAATAATATCTAGTACAGTACAGGTATAATAACTAATAATATCCAGTACAGTACAGGTATAATAACTAATAATATCTAGTACAGTACAGGTATAATAACTAATAATTACCAGTACAGTACAGGTATAATAACTAATAATATCCAGTACAGTACAGGTATAATAACTAATAATATCTAGTACAGTACAGGTATAATAACTAATAATATCTAGTACAGTACAGGTATAATAACTAATAATATCCAGTACAGTACAGGTATAATAACTAATAATATCTAGTACAGTACAGGTATAATAACTAATAATATCTAGTACAGTACAGGTATAATAACTAATAATATCTAGTACAGTACACGTATAATAACTAATAATATCTAGTACAGTACAGGTATAATAACTAATAATATCCAGTACAGTACAGGTATAATAACTAATAATATCTAGTACAGTACAGGTATAATAACTAATAATATCTAGTACAGTACAGGTATAATAACTAATAATATCTAGTACAGTACACGTATAATAACTAATAATATCTAGTACAGTACAGGTATAATAACTAATAATATCCAGTACAGTACAGGTATAATAACTAATAATATCTAGTACAGTACAGGTATAATAACTAATAATATCTAGTACAGTACAGGTATAATAACTAATAATATCTAGTACAGTACAGGTATAATAACTAATAATATCCAGTACAGTACAGGTATAATAACTAATAATATCTAGTACAGTACAGGTATAATAACTAATAATATCCAGTACAGTACAGGTATAATAACTAATAATATCTAGTACAGTACAGGTATAATAACTAATAATATCCAGTACAGTACAGGTATAATAACTAATAATATCTAGTACAGTACAGGTATAATAACTAATAATATCCAGTACAGTACAGGTATAATAACTAATAATATCCAGTACAGTACAGGTATAATAACTAATAATATCTAGTACAGTACAGGTATAATAACTAATAATATCCAGTACAGTACAGGTATAATAACTAATAATATCTAGTACAGTACAGGTATAATAACTAATAATTACCAGTACAGTACAGGTATAATAACTAATAATATCCAGTACAGTACAGGTATAATAACTAATAATATCTAGTACAGTACAGGTATAATAACTAATTAATATCTAGTACAGTACAGGTATAATAACTAATAATATCCAGTACAGTACAGGTATAATAACTAATAATATCTAGTACAGTACAGGTATAATAACTAATAATATCTAGTACAGTACAGGTATAATAACTAATAATATCTAGTACAGTACACGTATAATAACTAATAATATCTAGTACAGTACAGGTATAATAACTAATAATATCCAGTACAGTACAGATAATAACTAATAATATCTAGTACAGTACAGGTATAATAACTAATAATCTCTAGTACAGTACAGGTATAACTAATAATATCTAGTACAGTACACGTATAATAACTAATAATATCTAGTACAGTACAGGTATAATAACTAATAATTATAGTACAGTACACGTATAATAACTAATAATATCTAGTACAGTACAGGTAAATAACTAATAATATCCAGTACAGTACAGTATAATAACTAATAATATCTAGTACAGTACAGGTATAATAACTAATAATCTAGTACAGTACATGGTATAAATAACTAATAATATCTAGTACAGTACAGGTATAATAACTAATAATATCCAGTACAGTACAGGTATAATAACTAATAATATCTAGTACAGTACAGGTATAATAACTAATAATATCCAGTACAGTACAGGTATAATAACTAATAATATCTAGTACAGTACAGTATAATAACTAATAATATCCAGTACAGTACAGGTATAATAACTAATATATCTATACAGTACAGGTATAATAACTAATAATATCCAGTACAGTACAGGTATAATAACTAATAATATCTAGTACAGTACAGGTATATAACTAATAATATCCAGTACAGTACAGGTATAATAACTAATAATATCTAGTACAGTACAGTATAATAACTAATAATATCCAGTACAGTACAGTATAATAACTAATAATATCTAGTACAGTAACAGGTATAATAACTAATAATATCCAGTACAGTACAGGTATAATAACTAATAATATCTAGTACAGTAGAGGTATAATACTAATAATTACCAGTACAGTACAGGTATAATAACTAATATATCCAGTACAGTACAGGTATAATAACTAATAATACTAGTACAGTACAGGTATAAACTAATAATATCCAGTACAGTACAGGTAAATAACTATAATATCTAGTACAGTACAGGTATAAATAACTAATAATTACCAGTACAGTACAGGTATAATACTAATAATATCCAGTACAGTACAGGTATAATAACTAATAATATCTAGTACAGTACGTAAATAACTAATAATATCTAGTA
>NW_024057947.1:62500-76443 GCF_016432855.1 Salvelinus namaycush | reverse complement strand
CAATGTGTTTTAGTGAGAGGCTGTGATGGGGGTAGGACCAGGTCAATGTGTTTAGTGAGAGGCTGTGATGGGGTAGACAGGTCAATGTGATGGGGTAGACAGGTCAATGTGTTTAGTGAGAGGCTGTGATGGGGGTAGACAGGTCAATGTGTTTAGTGAGAGGCTGTGATGGGGTAGACAGGTCAATGTGATGGGGGTAGACAGGTCAATGTGTTTAGTGAGAGGCTGTGATGGGGAGACAGGTCAATGGTGTTTAGTGAGAGGCTGTGATGGGGGGAGACAGGTCAATGTAATGGGGAAGACAGGTCAATGTGATGGGGTAGACAGGTCCATGTGTTTAGTGAGAGGCTGTGATGGGGTAGACAGGTCAATGTGTTTAGTGAGAGGCTGTGATGGGGGAGACAGGTCAGTGTGTTTAGTGAGAGGCTGTGATGGGGGAGACAGGTCAATGTGATGGGGAAGACAGGTCAATGTGATGGGGTAGACAGGTCAATGTGTTTAGTGAGAGGCTGTGATGGGGTAGACAGGTCAATGTGATGGGGTAGACAGGTCAATGTGTTTAGTGAGAGGCTGTGATGGGGTAGACAGGTCAATGTGATGGGGTAGACAGGTCAATGTGATGGGGTAGACAGGTCCATGTGTTTAGTGAGAGGCTGTGATGGGGTAGACAGGTCAATGTGTTTAGTGAGAGGCTGTGATGGAGAAGACAGGTCAATGTGATGGGGTAGACAGGTCAATGTGTTTAGTGAGAGGCTGTGATGGGGTAGACAGGTCAATGTGATGGGGTAGACAGGTCAATGTGATGGGGTAGACAGGTCAATGTGTTTAGTGAGAGGCTGTGATGGGGTAGACAGGTCAATGTGATGGGGTAGACAGGTCAATGTGTTTAGTGAGAGGCTGTGATGGGGTAGACAGGTCAATGTGATGGGGTAGACAGGTCAATGTGATGGGGTAGACAGGTCCATGTGTTTAGTGAGAGGCTGTGATGGGGTAGACAGGTCAGTGTGTTTAGTGAGAGGCTGTGATGGAGAAGACAGGTCAATGTGATGGGGTAGACAGGTCAATGTGTTTAGTGAGAGGCTGTGATGGGGTAGACAGGTCAATGTGATGGGGTAGACAGGTCAATGTGTTTAGTGAGAGGCTGTGATGGAGTAGACAGGTCAATGTGTTTAGTGAGAGGCTGTGATGGGGTAGACAGGTCCATGTGTTTAGTGAGAGGCTGTGATGGGGTAGACAGGTCAGTGTGTTTAGTGAGAGGCTGTGATGGGGTAGACAGGTCAATGTGATGGGGTAGACAGGTCAATGTGATGGGGTAGACAGGTCAATGTGTTTAGTGAGAGGCTGTGATGGGGAAGACAGGTCAATGTGATGGGGTAGACAGGTCAATGTGTTTAGTGAGAGGCTGTGATGGAGAAGACAGGTCAATGTGTTTAGTGAGAGGCTGTGATGGGGGAGACTGGTCCATGTGATGGGGAAGACAGGTCAATGTGAGAGGCTGTGATGGGGGGAGACAGGTCAATGTGTTTAGTGAGAGGCTGTGATGGGGTAGACAGGTCAATGTGATGGGGTAGACAGGTCAATGTGTTTAGTGAGAGGCTGTGATGGGGTAGACAGGTCAATGTGATGGGGGAGACAGGTCAATGTGTTTAGTGAGAGGCTGTGATGGGGTAGACAGGTCAATGTGATGGGGTAGACAGGTCTATGTGTTTAGTGAGAGGCTGTGATGGGGTAGACAGGTCAATGTGTTTAGTGAGAGGCTGTGATGGGGTAGACAGGTCAATGTGATGGGGAAGACAGGCCAATGTGTTTAGTGAGAGGCTGTGATGGGGGTAGACAGGTCAATGTGTTTAGTGAGAGGCTGTGATGGGGTAGACAGGTCAATGTGTTTAGTGAGAGGCTGTGATGGGGTAGACAGGTCTATGTGATGGGGTAGACAGGTCCATGTGTTTAGTGAGAGGCTGTGATGGGGGAGACAGGTCAATGTGTTTAGTGAGAGGCTGTGATGGGGTAGACAGGTCAATGTGATGGGGTAGACAGGTCAATGTGTTTAGTGAGAGGCTGTGATGGGGGAGACAGGTCAATGTGTTTAGTGAGAGGCTGTGATGGGGTAGACAGGTCAATGTGATGGGGTAGACAGGTCAATGTGATGGGGTAGACAGGTCAGTGTGTTTAGTGAGAGGCTGTGATGGGGGTAGACAGGTCAGTGTGATGGGGGAGACAGGTCAATGTGATGGGGAAGACAGGTCAATGTGATGGGGAAGACAGGTCAATGTGGTGGGGAAGACAGGTCAATGTGATTGGGTAGACAGGTCTATGTGTTTAGTGAGAGGCTGTGATTGGGGTAGACAGGTCAGTGTGATGGGGGTAGACATGTCAATGTGATGGGGAAGACAGGTCAATGTGATGGGGTAGACAGGTCTATGTGTTTAGTGAGAGGCTGTGATGGGGTAGACAGGTCAATGTGATGGGGGTAGACAGGTCAGTGTGTTTAGTGAGAGGCTGTGATGGGGTAGACAGGTCAGTGTGATGGGGGTAGACAGGTCAATGTGTTTAGTGAGAGGCTGTGATGGGGGTAGACAGGTCAATGTGTTTAGTGAGAGGCTGTGATGGGGTAGACAGGTCAATGTGATGGGGGTAGACAGGTCAATGTGTTTAGTGAGAGGCTGTGATGGGGGTAGACAGGTCAATGTGTTTAGTGAGAGGCTGTGATGGGGTAGACAGGTCAATGTGATGGGGGTAGACAGGTCAATGTGTTTAGTGAGAGGCTGTGATGGGGTAGACAGGTCAATGTGTTTAGTGAGAGGCTGTGATGGGGGAGACAGGTCAATGTAATGGGGAAGACAGGTCAATGTGATGGGGTAGACAGGTCCATGTGTTTAGTGAGAGGCTGTGATGGGGTAGACAGGTCAATGTGTTTAGTGAGAGGCTGTGATGGGGGAGACAGGTCAATGTGTTTAGTGAGAGGCTGTGATGGGGGAGACAGGTCAATGTGATGGGGGAGACAGGTCAATGTGATGGGGTAGACAGGTCAGTGTGTTTAGTGAGAGGCTGTGATGGGGGAGACAGGTCAGTGTGTTTAGTGAGAGGCTGTGATGGGGTAGACAGGTCAATGTGATGGGGTAGACAGGTCAATGTGATGGGGAAGACAGGTCCATGTGTTTAGTGAGAGGCTGTGATGGGGTAGACAGGTCTATGTGTTTAGTGAGAGGCTGTGATGGGGTAGACAGGTCAATGTGATGGGGTAGACAGGTCAATGTGATGGGGTAGACAGGTCAGTGTGTTTAGTGAGAGGCTGTGATGGGGTAGACAGGTCAATGTGATGGGGTAGACAGGTCAATGTGTTTAGTGAGAGGCTGTGATGGGGTAGACAGGTCAATGTGAGAGGCTGTGATGGGGTAGATAGGTCAATGTGATGGGGTAGACAGGTCAATGTGAGAGGCTGTGATGGGGGAGACAGGTCTATGTGTTTAGTGAGAGGCTGTGATGGGGTAGACAGGTCAATGTGATGGGGTAGACAGGTCAGTGTGTTTAGTGAGAGGCTGTGATGGAGAAGACAGGTCAATGTGTTTAGTGAGAGGCTGTGATGGGGTAGACAGGTCAATGTGATGGGGTAGACAGGTCAATGTGATGGGGTAGACAGGTCAATGTGATGGGGTAGACAGGTCAATGTGATGGGGTAGACAGGTCAATGTGTTTAGTGAGAGGCTGTGATGGGGTAGACAGGTCAATGTGTTTAGTGAGAGGCTGTGATGGGGGAGACAGGTCAATGTGATGGGGGAGACAGGTCAATGTGTTTAGTGAGAGGCTGTGATGGGGATAGACAGGTCAGTGTGTTTAGTGAGAGGCTGTGATGGAGTAGACAGGTCAATGTGTTTAGTGAGAGGCTGTGATGGGGAGACAGGTCAGTGTGTTTAGTGAGAGGCTGTGATGGGGTAGACAGGTCAATGTGTTTAGTGAGAGGCTGTGATGGGGTAGACAGGTCAATGTGTTTAGTGAGAGGCTGTGATGGAGTAGACAGGTCAATGTGATGGGGGAGACAGGTCAATGTGTTTAGTGAGAGGCTGTGATGGAGTAGACAGGTCAATGTGATGGGGTAGACAGGTCAATGTGTTTAGTGAGAGGCTGTGATGGGGTAGACAGGTCAATGTGATGGGGTAGACAGGTCAATGTGTTTAGTGAGAGGCTGTGATGGGGTAGACAGGTCAATGTGTTTAGTGAGAGGCTGTGATGGAGAAGACAGGTCAATGTGTTTAGTGAGAGGCTGTGATGGAGAAGACAGGTCAATGTGTTTAGTGAGAGGCTGTGATGGAGAAGACAGGTCAATGTGTTTAGTGAGAGGCTGTGATGGGGTAGACAGGTCAATGTGTTTAGTGAGAGGCTGTGATGGAGAAGACCAGTCAAAGTGTTTAGTGAGAGGCTGTGATGGGGGTAGACAGGTCAATGTGTTTAGTGAGAGGCTGTGATGGGGTAGACAGGTCAATGTGATGGGGGTAGACAGGTCAATGTGTTTAGTGAGAGGCTGTGATGGGGTAGACAGGTCAATGTGTTTAGTGAGAGGCTGTGATGGGGGAGACAGGTCAATGTGATGGGGTAGACAGGTCAATGTGATGGGGTAGACAGGTCCATGTGTTTAGTGAGAGGCTGTGATGGGGTAGACAGGTCAATGTGTTTAGTGAGAGGCTGTGATGGGGGAGACAGGTCAATGTGTTTAGTGAGAGGCTGTGATGGGGGAGACAGGTCAATGTGATGGGGAAGACAGGTCAATGTGATGGGGGAGACAGGTCAATGTGTTTAGTGAGAGGCTGTGATGGGGGTAGACAGGTCAATGTGTTTAGTGAGAGGCTGTGATGGGGGAGACAGGTCAATGTGATGGGGTAGACAGGTCAATGTGATGGGGTAGACAGGTCCATGTGTTTAGTGAGAGGCTGTGATGGGGTAGACAGGTCAATGTGTTTAGTGAGAGGCTGTGATGGGGTAGACAGGTCTATGTGTTTAGTGAGAGGCTGTGATGGGGTAGACAGGTCAATGTGAGAGGCTGTGATGGGATAGATAGGTCAATGTGATGGGGGTAGACAGGTCAATGTGAGAGGCTGTGATGGGGTAGACAGGTCAATGTGTTTAGTGAGAGGCTGTGATGGGGTAGACAGGTCAATGTGATGGGGTAGACAGGTCAATGTGTTTAGTGAGAGGCTGTGACGGGGTAGACAGGTCAATGTGAGAGGCTGTGATGGGATAGATAGGTCAATGTGATGGGGGTAGACAGGTCAATGTGTTTAGTGAGAGGCTGTGATGGGGTAGACAGGTCTATGTGTTTAGTGAGAGGCTGTGATGGGGTAGACAGGTCAATGTGATGGGGTAGACAGGTCAGTGTGTTTAGTGAGAGGCTGTGATGGAGAAGACAGGTCAATGTGTTTAGTGAGAGGCTGTGATGGGGTAGACAGGTCAATGTGATGGGGTAGACAGGTCAATGTGATGGGGTAGACAGGTCAATGTGATGGGGAAGACAGGTCAATGTGATGGGGTAGACAGGTCAATGTGTTTAGTGAGAGGCTGTGATGGGGTAGACAGGTCAATGTGTTTAGTGAGAGGCTGTGATGGGGGAGACAGGTCAATGTGATGGGGGAGACAGGTCAATGTGTTTAGTGAGAGGCTGTGATGGGGGAGACAGGTCAATGTGATGGGGTAGACAGGTCAATGTGTTTAGTGAGAGGCTGTGATGGGGTAGACAGGTCAATGTGTTTAGTGAGAGGCTGTGATGGAGTAGACAGGTCAGTGTGTTTAGTGAGAGGCTGTGATGGAGTAGACAGGTCAATGTGTTTAGTGAGAGGCTGTGATGGGGTAGACAGGTCAGTGTGTTTAGTGAGAGGCTGTGATGGAGTAGACAGGTCAATGTGTTTAGTGAGAGGCTGTGATGGGGGAGACAGGTCAGTGTGTTTAGTGAGAGGCTGTGATGCGGTAGACAGGTCAATGTGATGGGGTAGACAGGTCAATGTGTTTAGTGAGAGGCTGTGATGGAGTAGACAGGTCAATGTGATGGGGGAGACAGGTCAATGTGTTTAGTGAGAGGCTGTGATGGAGTAGACAGGTCAATGTGATGGGGTAGACAGGTCAATGTGTTTAGTGAGAGGCTGTGATGGAGTAGACAGGTCAATGTGATGGGGTAGACAGGTCCATGTGTTTAGTGAGAGGCTGTGATGGAGAAGACAGGTCCATGTGTTTAGTGAGAGGCTGTGATGGGGTAGACAGGTCAATGTGTTTAGTGAGAGGCTGTGATGGAGAAGACAGGTCAATGTGTTTAGTGAGAGGCTGTGATGGGGTAGACAGGTCAATGTGTTTAGTGAGAGGCTGTGATGGAGTAGACAGGTCAATGTGATGGGGTAGACAGGTCAATGTGTTTAGTGAGAGGCTGTGATGGGGTAGACAGGTCAATGTGTTTAGTGAGAGGCTGTGATGGGGTAGACAGGTCAATGTGATGGGGTAGACAGGTCAATGTGTTTAGTGAGAGGCTGTGATGGAGTAGACAGGTCAGTGTGTTTAGTGAGAGGCTGTGATGGGGGAGACAGGTCAATGTGTTTAGTGAGAGGCTGTGATGGGGGAGACAGGTCAATGTGTTTAGTGAGAGGCTGTGATGGGGGTAGACAGGTCAATGTGTTTAGTGAGAGGCTGTGATGGGGAAGACAGGTCCATGTGTTTAGTGAGAGGCTGTGATGGGGTAGACAGGTCAATGTGATGGGGTAGACAGGTCAATGTGTTTAGTGAGAGGCTGTGATGGGGTAGACAGGTCAATGTGTTTAGTGAGAGGCTGTGATGGGGTAGACAGGTCAGTGTGATGGGGTAGACAGGTCAATGTGATGGGGTAGACAGGTCAATGTGTTTAGTGTGAGGTTGTGATGGGGTAGACAGGTCAGTGTGTTTAGTGAGAGGCTGTGATGGGGTAGACAGGTCAGTATGTTACAGCAGGTTAGTGAGAGGTTTTGTGTATCTCTTGACCCCCCCCCCCCCCCCCCCCTCATCTCCTCCTGAGGTCACTGAGCCACGGAACAGGAAGTTGAGAGTGTTTACATTTAGACCTTGGCAGGACCCTGGTTTCCCCACCTGCTCAGTGGACCGTATCTTTCTCCGTCCCTCTCTGTCTTTCTGTCTCTCCTCCATCCTTCCTTCCCTCTCTGTCTTTCTGTCTCTCCTCCATCCTTCCTTCCTTCCCTCCATCCTTCCCTCTCTGTCTTTCTGTCTCTCCTCCATCCTTCCTTCCTTCCCTCCTTCCTTCCCTCTCTATCTTTCTGTCTCTCCTCCATCCTTCCTTCCCTCTCTGTCTTTCTGTCTCTCCTCCATCCTTCCTTCCCTCTCTATCTTTCTGTCTCTCCTCCATCCTTCCTTCCTTCCTTCCCTCTCTCCGTCCCTCTCTGTCTTTCTGTCTCTCCTCCATCCTTCCTTCCCTCTCTGTCTTTCTGTCTCTCCTCCATCCTTCCTTCCTTCCCTCTCTCCGTCCCTCTCTGTCCCTCTGTCTCTCCTCCATCCTTCCTTCCCTCTCTGTCTTTCTGTCTCTCCTCCTTCCTTCCTTCCCTCTCTGTCTTTCTGTCTCTCCTCCATCCTTCCTTCCTTCCCTCCTTCCTTCCCTCTCTGTCTTTCTGTCTCTCCTCCATCCTTCCTTCCCTCTCTGTCTTTCTGTCTCTCCTCCATCCTTCATTCCCTCTCTGTCTTTCTGTCTCTCCTCCATCCTTCCTTCCTTCCTTCCCTCTCTCCGTCCCTCTCTGTCTTTCTGTCTCTCCTCCATCCTTCCTTCCCTCTCTCTCTTTCTGTCTCTCCTCCATCCTTCCTTCCTTCCCTCCTTCCTTCCCTCTCTGTCTTTCTGTCTCTCCTCCATCCTTCCTTCCCTCCTTCCTTCCCTCTCTGTCTTTCTGTCTCTCCTCCATCCTTCCTTCCCTCTCTATCTTTCTGTCTCTCCTCCATCCTTCCTTCCCTCTCTATCTTTCTGTCTCTCCTCCATCCTTCCTTCCCTCCTTCCTTCTCTCTCTTCTCTCTCGCCCTCCTTCACGTTCTGTTCCTCGTAGAAGGCGCCTGCCCGCCGGCCATGTTGGTAGCGCAGCGACACGTTCCAGAGGCCCTGTACGAACCGTGGGATTAAACCAGAGAATCCTGTATTACTGGTGCCACATGTCCGCCAGGCAGTGGGGCCTCTCTGCCTCCTCTGCCTCTCCTACAATCTCTGTAGCTCCCAGAACGGAGCAGGGAGCTGGGCTGGGAAGAGGGATAGAGGGGGGGGGGGGGGGGGGGGGGGGGGGGGGGGGGTTGAGGGTGAGGATCGGGTACAGGCTTTTAGGCAATCTAAATATTTTAATGCCATATGGGATTGGGATTAAATGTAGGGGTGGGGGGGGTGGGGGGGATCTGTGGATCTGGTTGCGGGTTTACAGTTGGTCTACATCCCAAATGACATCCTATGCCCTAGATAGTGCACTACTTTGGACCAGCCAAATGGCACACTATGCCCTAGATAGTGCACTACTTTGGACCAGAGCCCGGGGCCATTTGGGTTCCATTTGGGATGTAGATTTTACAGTGAGGTTAAACCTCTTGGCATGTGGCGAAGCTTCCTCTTCTTAGTTCCTCTACGTATTCTTCTGAGGTTTGCTCAGTAATTTAATTTGAGGTAATTGTAGAGAGGATCTATAATTAAAGGGATTAAAAATGCCATTTATAAATGGGCCAGAGAAGAGAAGTAGAGATGAAGAGGAAGGCTCTGGCTCCTTTGGCTCACTCCTTCCCCTCCCTCCCTCACTCCCTTGTTCCCTCGTTCCCTTCTTCCCTCTTTCCCCTCCTTCCCTCCTTCCCTCACTCACTCACTCACTCCCAACCTTAAAACCAGAACAAAATACTTGTAATTCATTTTCCAAAATAAAGAAATTACCTCACTACGTTTTAATTGAACGTTTGCAAAAATAGATAATGCAGTCCATTCGGAAAGTATTCAGACCCCTTGACTTTTTCTACATTTTGTTACGTTACAGCCTTTTTCTAAAATGGATTCAAAAAATGTTTTAACTGATCAATCTACACACGTTATCCCATAATGACAAAGCAAAAACAGGAATTTTTTTAAATGTTAGCAAATTTATATATATATATTTTTTTGAAATATCACAATTACATAAGTATTCAGACCCTTTACTCAGTACTTTGTTGAAGCACCTTTGTCAGTGATTACAGCCTCGAGTCTTCTTGGGTACGACGCTACAAGCTTGGCACACCTGTATTTGGGGAGTTTCTTTCATTCTTCTCTGCATATTCTCTCAAGCTCTGTCAGGTTGGATGGGGAGCCTAGTGGTTAGCACGTTGGGCCAGTAACCGAAAGGTTGCTAGATCGAATCCCTGAGCTGACAAGGTAAACATTTGTCATTCTGCCCCTGAACAAGGCAGTTAACCCGCTGTTCCCCGGTCGGCCGTCATTGTAAATAAGAACTTGTTCTTAACTGACTTGCCTAGTTAAATAAAGGTTAAATAAAATAAGATGGTCGATCGGGTTCAAGTCCAGGCTCTGGCTGGGCCACTCAAGAACATTCTGACACTTGTCATGAAGCCACTCCTGCATCGTCATGGCTGTGTGCTTAGGGTCGTTTTCCTATTGGAAGTTGAACTTTCACCCCAGTCTGAGGTCCTGGAGCAGGTTTTCATCAAGGATCTCTCTGTACTCTGTACTTTGCTCCGTTCATCTTTCCCTCGATCCTGACTAGTCCCCTAGTTGCTGAAAAACATCATTTAAAGCATGATGTTGCCAATCTTGATTTTCATCAGACCAGAGAATCTTATTTTTCATGGTCTGAGAGTCCTTTAGGTGCCTTTAGGCAAACTCCAAGCGGGCTGTCATGTGCGTAACAAAATGTGGACAAGTCAAGGGGTCTGAATACTTTCCGAATGCCACTGTATCTGGCTACCATGGAAAGGTAAATACGTGTCTAGTTGTCGAAAAATCTCCTTAATTATTTTTGTCATATCCCAGTTCACCTATTTGATTTATGGCCCTGCCTACACTGAACAACTTTATTATTTTTAAATACATGAGAAAAAAATATAAAATTTTATTTGGAATGACAAGCCAGTCAAAATTAAACGGGCAAATTTGTTTCATGACTATGAATTCAGACGCCTAAAATTATTAAATATTAAAAGCATTGAACCTCTCGTTAAATGCTTCAGTCATACAACAGTTCAGTTTAAATCCAAACTGATTCTCGAGCAGATTAGTGAGAATGTCTCACCCGATGTTCAAAAATGACAATTTTCTCTTTATTCAGATTACAACCTCTCACTTCAGTAAATAATCTCCGAATAATATCAGTATTTTCAAAATAAGCCGTAGAAAGCAAGTTGCAATTTCATTTTAATCCGCCAGGAAATAAATAAAAAATATTATTGTTAAACTCAAATATTGTAATTTATTTAAAAAAAATATATATACAGTTTATATATTTTGGAGATGTATTTTTCTTATAAACGGTACACTCTTTGCACTTAAGACCAAAATTGTTTAAAGACATGTTTTGATCAATAACAAAAGTTTTCAGTTTCATTTAAGGACCAACAAAATGTACAGCTGCCCCGTACAGGTTGCTAAATAGTTGGGAAGAGATTTTCGATGTACAGATTCCGCGGCACAGTGTTAATGAACTGATACACAAAGCCATGATGGATTCAACACTTTTAACATGCACCATTATATAATGGTATGGTATTGGTATAACAATATATAACAATATAATGTTTTAGATATATATATATAATCAGTTGATCATTTGTTTTGGCTTTTTTCTGCTCGCAGGTTCAGGAACGGTTTTGAAAACTCTGCAAATAACACAGCTGGGTGTCTTGAAAAGCCAAGAGTCAATCAATCAATAATATAATTAATACTGTTAGTAAAAATGTTCATCTTTTTAATTTACAATCTGTAGAATCTATCAGACTAGAAAGGTTCAGAACTTCTGTGAAACATTACAGTTAAAACATATATGGCAAATAGAAATCCAAACTGGATGGTGTTCAGAGATAGATGGGAGGGGTTGTGGGTAGGATGGGACTGGATGGTGTTCAGAGATAGATGGGAGGGGTTGTGGGTAGGATGGGACTGGATGGTGTTCAGAGATAGATGGGAGGGGTTGTGGGTAGGATGGGACTGGATGGTGTTCAGAGATAGATGGGAGGGGTTGTGGGTAGGATGGGACTGGATGGTGTTCAGAGATAGATGGGAGGGGTTGTGGGTAGGATGGGACTGGATGGTGGTCAGAGATAGATGGGAGGGGTTGAGGGGAGCTGAAGGATGGGACTGGATGGTGTTCAGAGATAGATGGGAGGGGTTGAGGGGAGCTGAAGGATGGGACTGGATGGTGTTCAGAGATAGATGGGAGGGGTTGAGGGGAGCTGAAGGATGGGACTGGGTGGTGTTCAGAGATAGATGGGAGGGGGTGAGGGTAGCTGAAGGATGGGACTGGATGGTGTTCAGAGATAGATGGGAGGGGTTGTGGGTAGGATGGGACTGGATGGTGTTCAGAGATAGATGGGAGGGGTTGAATGGAGCTGAAGGATGGGACTGGATGGTGGTCAGAGATAGATGGGAGGGGTTGAATGGAGCTGAAGGATGGGACTGGATGGTGTTCAGAGATAGATGGGAGGGGTTGAATGGAGCTGAAGGATGGGACTGGATGGTGGTCAGAGATAGATGGGAGGGGTTGAGTGGAGCTGAAGGATGGGACTGGATGGTGGTCAGAGATAGATGGGAGGGGTTGAGGGGAGCTGAAGGATGGGACTGGATGGTGGTCAGAGATAGATGGGAGGGGTTGAGGGGAGCTGAAGGATGGGACTGGATGGTGGTCAGAGATAGATGGGAGGGGTTGAGGGGAGCTGAAGGATGGGACTGGATGGTGGTCAGAGATAGATGGGAGGGGTTGTGGGGAGCTGAAGGATGGGACTGGATGGTGTTCAGAGATAGATGGGAGGGGTTGAATGGAGCTGAAGGATGGGACTGGATGGTGGTCAGAGATAGATGGGAGGGGTTGAATGGAGCTGAAGGATGGGACTGGATGGTGTTCAGAGATAGATGGGAGGGGTTGAGTGGAGCTGAAAGATGGGACTAAAAACAAACAAAAGATAACTATTGAAAAACAGAGTGTCCATAAATGTATATAGTATATATAAGCTGGAAGTAGAAGCCTAAGTGATGTTGTCCATTAGTTTACTCCACTTAGAGGAGAGATGGTAGTGTTAGGGGGAGATAATAAAGTATATATATATATACAGTGGGGAGAACAAGTATTTGAAACACTGCCAATTTTGCAGGTTTTCCTAATTACAAAGCATGTAGAGGTCTGTAATTTTTATAAAACAAAAATCCAGAAAATCACATTGTATGATTTTTAAGTAATTAATTTGCATTTTATTGCATGACATAAGTATTTGATAACCTACCAACCAGTAAGAATTCCGGCTCTCACAGACCTGTTAGTTTTTCTTTAAGAAGCCCTCCTGTTCTCCACTCATTACCTGTATTAACTGCACCTGTTTGAACTCGTTACCTGTATAAAAGACACCTGTCCACACACTCAATCAAACAGACTCCAACCTCTCCACAATGGCCAAGACCAGAGAGCTGTGTAAGGACACCAGGGATAAAATGGTAGACCTGCACAAGGCTGGGATGGGCTACAGGACAATAGGCAAGCAGCTTGGTGAGAAGGCAACAACTGTTGGCGCAATTATTAGAAAATGGAAGAAGTTCAAGATGACGGTCAATCACCCTCGGGTCTGGGGCTCCATGCAAGATCTCACCTTGTGGGGCATCAATGATCATGAGGAAGGTGAGGGATCAGCCCAGACCTACACGGCAGGACCTGGTCAATGACCTGAAGAGAGCTGGGACCACAGTCTCAAAGAAAACCATTAGTAACACACTACGCCGTCATGGATTAAAATCCTGCAGCGCACGCAAGGTCCCCCTGCTCAAGCCAGCGCATGTCCAGGCCCGTCTGAAGTTTGCCAATGACCATCTGGATGATCCAGAGGAGGAATGGGAGAAGGTCATGTGGTCTGATGAGACAAAAATAGAGCTTTTTGGTCTAAACTCCACTCGCCGTGTTTGGAGGAAGAAGAAGGATGAGTACAACCCCAAGAACACCATCCCAACCGTGAAGCATGGAGGTGGAAACATCATTCTTTGGGGATGCTTTTCTGCAAAGGGGACAGGTCGACTGCATCGTATTGAGGGGAGGATGGATGGGGCCATGTATGCGAGATCTTGGCCAACAACCTCCTTCCCTTAGTAAGAGCATTGAAGATGGGTCGTGGCTGGGTCTTCCAGCATGACAACGACCCGAAACACACAGCCAGGGCAACTAAGGAGTGGCTCCGTAAGAAGCATCTCAAGGTCCTGGAGTGGCCTAGCCAGTCTCCAGACCTGAACCCAATAGATCATCTTTGGAGGGAGCTGAAAGTCCGTATTGCCTAGCGACAGCCCCGAAACCTGAAGGATCTGGAGAAGGTCTGTATGGAGGAGTGGGCCAAAATCCCTGCTGCAGTGTGTGCAAACCTGTTCAAGAACTACAGGAAACGTATGATCTCTGTAATTGCAAACAAAAGTTTCTGTACCAAATATTAAGTTCTGCTTTTCTGATGTATCAAATACTTATGTCATGCAAGAAAATGCAAATGAATTACTTAAAAATCATACAATGTGATTTTCTTTATTTTTGTTTTAGATTCCGTCTCTCACAGTTGAAGTGTAACTATGATAAAAATTACAGACCTCTACATGCTTTGTAAGTAGGAAAACCTGCAAAATTGGCAGTGTATCAAATACTTCTTCTCCCCACTGTATATATGAGGAATTGGACCGGTTGCTGACAATTACATGTATAGAACCCACAATCTCTACAGTCAATATCATCTCTGATCTAGTC
>NW_024057947.1:12500-50000 GCF_016432855.1 Salvelinus namaycush | reverse complement strand
TGAATACAACAGGTGTAGTAGACCTTACAGTGAAATGCTGAATACAACAGGTGTAGTAGACCTTACAGTGAAATGCTGAATACAACAGGTGTAGTAGACCTTACAGTGAAATGCTGAATACAACAGGTGTAGTAGACCTTACAGTGAAATGCCGAATACAACAGGTGTAGTAGACCTTAAAGTGAAATGCTGAATACAACAGGTGTAGTAGACCTCACAGTGAAATGCTGAATACAACAGGTGTAGTAGACCTCACAGTGAAATGCTGAATACAACAGGTGTAGTAGACCTCACAGTGAAATGCTGAATACAACAGGTGTAGTAGACCTCACAGTGAAATGCTGAATACAACAGGTGTAGTAGACCTCACAGTGAAATGCTGAATACAACAGGTGTAGTAGACCTCACAGTGAAATGCTGAATACAACAGGTGTAGTAGACCTTACAGTGAAATGCTGAATACAACAGGTGTAGTAGACCTCACAGTGAAATGCTGAATACAACAGGTGTAGTAGACCTTACAGTGAAATGCTGAATACAACAGGTGTAGTAGACCTTACAGTGAAATGCTGAATACAACAGGTGTAGTAGACCTCACAGTGAAATGCTGAATACAACAGGTGTAGTAGACCTCACAGTGAAATGCTGAATACAACAGGTGTAGTAGACCTCACAGTGAAATGCTGAATACAACAGGTGTAGTAGACCTTACAGTGAAATGCTGAATACAACAGGTGTAGTAGACCTCACAGTGAAATGCTGAATACAACAGGTGTAGTAGACCTTACAGTGAAATGCTGAATACAACAGGTGTAGTAGACCTTACAGTGAAATGCTGAATACAACAGGTGTAGTAGACCTCACAGTGAAATGCTGAATACAACAGGTGTAGTAGACCTTACAGTGAAATGTTGAATACAACAGGTGTAGTAGACCTTACAGTGAAATACTGAATACAACAGGTGTAGTAGACCTCACAGTGAAATGCTGAATACAACAGGTGTAGTAGACCTTACAGTGAAATGCTGAATACAACAGGTGTAGTAGACCTTACAGTGAAATGCTGAATACAACAGGTGTAGTAGACCTTACAGTAAAATGCTGAATAAAACAGGTGTAGTAGACCTCACAGTGAAATGCTGAATACAACAGGTGTAGTAGACCTTACAGTGAAATGCTGAATACAACAGGTGTAGTAGACCTTACAGTGAAATGGTGAATACAACAGGTGTAGTAGACCTCACAGTGAAATGCTGAATACAACAGGTGTAGGTAGACCTTACAGTGAAATGCTGAATACAACAGGTGTAGTAGACCTTACAGTGAAATGCTGAATACAACAGGTGTAGTAGACCTCACAGTGAAATGCTGAATATAACACGTGTAGTAGACCTCACAGTGAAATGCTGAATACAACAGGTGTAGTAGACCTTACAGTGAAATGCTGAATACAACAGGTGTAGTAGACCTTACAGTGAAATGCTGAATACAACAGGTGTAGTAGACCTTACAGTGAAATGCTGAATACAACAGGTGTAGTAGACCTCACAATGAAATGCTGAATACAACAGGTGTAGTAGACCTTACAGTGAAATAATGAATACAACAGGTGTAGTAGACCTCACAGTGAAATGCTGAATACAACAGGTGTAGTAGACCTCACAGTGAAATGCCGAATACAACAGGTATAGTAGACCTTACAGTGAAATGCTGAATACAACAGGTGTAGTAGACCTCACAGTGAAATGCCGAATACAACAGGTATAGTAGACCTTACAGTGAAATGCTGAATACAACAGGTGTAGTAGACCTTACAGTGAAATGCTGAATACAACAGGTGTAGTAGACCTTACAATGAAATGCTGAATACAACAGGTGTAGTAGACCTTACAGTGAAATGCTGAATACAACAGGTGTAGTAGACCTCACAGTGAAATGCTGAATACAACAGGTGTAGTAGACCTCACAGTGAAATGCTGAATACAACAGGTGTAGTAGACCTTACAGTGAAATGCTGAATACAACAGGTGTAGTAGACCTCAAAGTGAAATGCTGAATACAACAGGTGTAGTAGACCTCAAAGTGAAATGCTGAATACAACAGGTGTAGTAGACCTCACAGTGAAATGCTGAATACAACAGGTGTAGTAGACCTCACAGTGAAATGCTGAATACAACAGGTGTAGTAGACCTCACAGTGAAATGCTGAATACAACAGGTGTAGTAGACCTTACAGTGAAATGCTGAATACAACAGGTGTAGTAGACCTTACAGTGAAATGCTGAATACAACAGGTGTAGTAGACCTCACAGTGAAATGCTGAATACAACAGGTGTAGTAGACCTTACAGTGAAATGTTGAATACAACAGGTGTAGTAGACCTTACAGTGAAATGCTGAATACAACAGGTGTAGTAGACCTCACAGTGAAATGCTGAATACAACAGGTGTAGTAGACCTTACAGTGAAATGCTGAATACAACAGGTGTAGTAGACCTTACAGTGAAATGCTGAATACAACAGGTGTAGTAGACCTCACAGTGAAATGCTGAATACAACAGGTGTAGTAGACCTTACAGTGAAATGGTGAATACAACAGGTGTAGTAGACCTCACAGTGAAATGCTGAATACAACAGGTGTAGTAGACCTTACAGTGAAATGCTGAATACAACAGGTGTAGTAGACCTTACAGTGAAATGCTGAATACAACAGGTGTAGTAGACCTTACAGTGAAATGCTGAATACAACAGGTGTAGTAGACCTTACAGTGAAATGCTGAATACAACAGGTGTAGTAGACCTTACAGTGAAATGCTGAATACAACAGGTGTAGTAGACCTTACAGTGAAATGCTGAATACAACAGGTGTAGTAGACCTCACAGTGAAATGCTGAATACAACAGGTGTAGTAGACCTCACAGTGAAATGCTGAATACAACAGGTGTAGTAGACCTTACAGTGAAATGCTGAATACAACAGGTGTAGTAGACCTTACAGTGAAATGCTGAATACAACAGGTGTAGTAGACCTTACAGTGAAATGCTGAATACAACAGGTGTAGTAGACCTCACAGTGAAATGCTGAATACAACAGGTATAGTAGACCTTACAGTGAAATGCTGAATACGACAGGTGTAGTAGACCTCACAGTGAAATGCCGAATACAACAGGTATAGTAGACCTTACAGTGAAATGCTGAATACAACAGGTGTAGTAGACCTCACAGTGAAATGCCGAATACAACAGGTATAGCAGACCTTACAGTGAAATGCTGAATACAACAGGTGTAGTAGACCTTACAGTGAAATGCTGAATACAACAGGTGTAGTAGACCTTACAATGAAATGCTGAATACAACAGGTGTAGTAGACCTTACAGTGAAATGCTGAATACAACAGGTGTAGTAGACCTTACAGTGAAATGCTGAATACAACAGGTGTAGTAGACCTCACAGTGAAATGCTGAATACAACAGGTGTAGTAGACCTTACAGTGAAATGCTGAATACAACAGGTGTAGTAGACCTCACAGTGAAATGCTGAATACAACAGGTGTAGTAGACCTTACAGTGAAATGCTGAATACAACAGGTGTAGTAGACCTTACAGTGAAATGCTGAATACAACAGGTGTAGTAGACCTCAAAGTGAAATGCTGAATACAACAGGTGTAGTAGACCTCAAAGTGAAATGCTGAATACAACAGGTGTAGTAGACCTCACAGTGAAATGCTGAATACAACAGGTGTAGTAGACCTCACAGTGAAATGCTGAATACAACAGGTGTAGTAGACCTCACAGTGAAATGCTGAATACAACAGGTGTAGTAGACCTCACAGTGAAATGCTGAATACAACAGGTGTAGTAGACCTCACAGTGAAATGCTGAATACAACAGGTGTAGTAGACCTTACAGTGAAATGCTGAATACAACAGGTGTAGTAGACCTCACAGTGAAATGCTGAATACAACAGGTGTAGTAGACCTCACAGTGAAATGCTGAATACAACAGGTGTAGTAGACCTCACAGTGAAATTCTTACTTACGAGCCCCTAACCGACAGTGCCGTTTCAAAAAATACGGAATAAAATTAAGAGATAAAAGTAACAAGTAATTAAATAGCAGCAGTAAAAAATATCAATATATACAGAGAGGGTGCCGGTACAGAGTCAATGTGCGGGGGCACCGGTTAGTTGAGGTAGTGTGTACATGTAGGTAGAGTTAATTAAAGTGACTATGGCATAGAATGACAACAGAGAGTGGCAGTAGTGTGAAGAGGGGAGGGGGGGGGGGAATTGTCAGGGTAGTCATTTGACTAGATGTTCAGGAGTCTTATGGCTTAGGGGTAGAAGCTGTTTACCCCCGCCCACCCCTTCCAAGTAGGTGGGGGTGAAGTGACAGTGCACATCATCTGAAACACAATTTAGAGACGGTCAGGAAGTACGGCGGTGTTGTCCCCCCCCCCCCAGGTCATCAGGAATAACTAGAGCTGCGTGGAGGTAGAGACAGGTTCAGAAATTACAATTATTATTGAGGGAGGGAGGGAGGGAGGGAGGGAGGGAGGGAGGGAGGGAGGGAGGGAGCAGAGAGTGAGGGATGTATTTCTACACTGCAATGATATATATTATAGTCTTCTCCAGGGATGAACTAGAGTCTATGTTATTATCTTATATCTCCAGGCTGCAGGAGACAGGAAATGATCAACACTTTTCTATTAGACATTCTGACGCACTTCTGCTTGAAACCAACAGACAAACTGTGTCCTATTCCCTATATAGTACACTACTTTAGACCAGAGCCCTATAGCACCCTATTCCCTATATAGTGCACTACTTTAAACCTCTCTCTCTCTCTCTCTCTCTCTCTCTCTCTCTCTCTCTCTCTCTCTCTCTCTCTCTCTCTCTCTTTCTCTCTCTCTCTCTCTCTCTCTCTCTCTCTCTCTCTCTCTCTCTCTCTGGATGGTCCTGGTGGAAAGGAGATTATAGTGTGATGATATCAGGACAGAGTCAGTCTCCTCATCAAACTGAGTTGTGTCAGAAGTGCTGCTATGATCCAGCCTGTTAGTTCTGACAGAACACTGTCTCTCTGTCAGAGAGCGATAGCTCCACTTCTGCTGGTTCACAGTTCCTCTGTCTGTCTCTGCTAATGGTCTCACTGAGAGAGAGAGAGGCTAGTGTGGATCTGTGTTTTATCTCTGTTCTGTCTACTATGACACACTACAGTCATCGCTCCACAGCGGAGTCATTTTTTTTTCAGTTACCACATTGTCACTTAAAAAAAAAAAAAACTCAAGTGTCGTGTAGATTCTTGACTCCGCTGTATCAAATCCATCCGGGCCCAGATCCATCCTGGCTCAAATCCATCCTGGCTCAAATCCATCCGGGCCCAGATCCATCCTGGCTCAAATCCATCCTGGCTCAAATCCATCCGGGCCCAGATCCATCCTGGCCCAAAACCATCCTGTCCCAAATCCACCCGGGCCCAAATCCATCCGGGCCCAAATCCATCCGGGCCCAAATCCATCCGGTTCCAAATCCACCCGGGCCCAAATCCACCCGGGCTCAAATCCATCCTGGCCCAAATCCACCCGGGCCCAAATCCATCCGGGCCCAAATCCATCCGGGCCCAAATCCACCCGGGCCCAAATCCATCCGGGCCCAAATCCATCCGGGCCCAAATCCACCCGGGCCCAAATCCATCCGGGCCCAAATCCATCCGGGCTTGGAGAAGAGGCTGATGCTGAATCCCCATTCACACTGCCTCATTACAAGCCAGCTGGCAGAGACGGCTGAAATTACAGCATTACACTTTTGTTCTCTGGGTAAACTGAATTAGGAAACGAAGTCCCGTGTCACGTGAAAGATGCTACGGGTTATCAATATGCCCTACTTAGTGGGATTGTGACTCTGATTGGACCGTTTCAACATGGTGTAAGATGCTATGGGTTATCAATATGCCCTTCTTAGTGGGATTGTGACTCTGATTGGACCGTTTCAACATGGTGTAAAATGCTACGGGTTATCAATATGCCCTTCTTAGTGGGATTGTGACTCTGATTGGACCGTTTCAACATGGTGTAAAATGCTACGGGTTATCAATATGCCCTTCTTAGTGGGATTGTGACTCTGATTGGACCATTTCAACATGGTGTAAGATGCTACGGGTTATCAATATGCCCTACTTAGTGGGATTGTGACTCTGATTGGACCATTTCAACATGGTGTAAGATGCTACGGGTTATCAATATGCCCTACTTAGTGGGATTGTGACTCTGATTGGACCATTTCAACATGGTGTAAGATGCTACGGGTTATCAATATGCCCTTCTTAGTGGGATTGTGACTCTGATTGGACCGTTTCAACATGGTGTAAGATGCTACGGGTTATCAATATGCCCTTCTTAGTGGGATTGTGACTCTGATTGGACCATTTCAACATGGTGTAAGATGCTACGGGTTATCAATATGCCCTACTTAGTGGGATTGTGACTCTGATTGGACCATTTCAACATGGTGAAAAGGGAGGCAGGGAAACACGTTCAGGAAAATGCCAGAAAAGTCACTTCACTGTGTAGCCTGGATAATGGCAGGAGTCTATTATTATTATCATTATTATCATTATTATTATCATTATTATTATTATTATTTGTATTTGTAACGGCGTTCCTCCTCCTCTTCATCCGAAGAGGAGGAGCAGGGATTGAACCAAGATGCAGCAGATTGTGAATACATAATATTTATTTAGGACAACGACGAAACACGGGAAAAAAACACTTGGAATGATACAAAATAACAAAACGAAAACGTAGACAGACCTGAACTATACGAACTTACATATAACACGAAGAACGCACGAACAGGGAAAATAGACTACACAAAAAGAACGATGTACAAACAAACCGAACAGTCCCGTATGGTGCGACAAACACTGACACAGGAGACAACCACCCACAAACAAACAATGTGAAACAACCTACCTTAATATGACTCTCAATCAGAGGAACACCAAACACCTGCCTCTAATTGAGAGCCATACCAGGCAACCCATAAACAAACATAGAAACAGAAAACATAGACTGCCCACCCAAACTCACGTCCTGACCAACTAACACATACAAAACTAACAGAAACAGGTCAGGAACGTGACAGTATTACTTTTATTGTTATTGTTATTATTATTATTATTGTTATTATTCTTATTATTGTTATTATTATTATTATTGTTATTATTATTATTGGTATTCTTATTTTTGGTATTCTTATAATTGTTATTATTATTGGTGTTATTACTTTTATGATTATTATTATTAGTGTTATTGTTGGTATTATTGTTGTTATTACTATTATTATTGTTATTACTATTATTGTTATTGTTATTAATGGTATTAGTATTGTCGTTATTAGTATTATTACTATTATTGTTATTGTTATTGTTGTTATTAGTATTATTACTATTATTGTTATTATTATTATTGGTATTGTTATTATTATTGTTGTTATTAGTATTATTACTATTATTGTTATTATTATTGTTGTTATTAGTATTATTATTACTATTATTATTATTATTATTGTTATTATTATTGTTGTTATTAGTATTATTACTATTATTGTTATTGTTATTGTTATTGTTGTTATTAGTATTAGTATTATTATTGTTATTGTTATTATTATTGGTGTTATTAGTATTATTACTATTATTGTTATTGTTATTGTTATTGTTGTTATTAGTATTAGTATTATTATTGTTATTGTTATTATTATTATTGTTATTAGTATTATTACTATTATTATTATTATCGAACAAATCAACAGATCATCTTATAAAGTGTAATGTTGTTCTCGGTGTCAACTTGTTCCACGTTTGTATCATAACTAATGAACAAGTTAATAATTAATTAGAAAAAAGGAATTAGCAAAACGTCTTCCTTCCTGGACATTTCTGTTCGATCAAAGTCAACCTCGTTATTAAACTTTGATTCTGAAAAATTATTTAAGAAAATTCTATGCTGTCAAGAAGTTTTAGATTGGACTTGACTCACACTCACCTTACCTGCTAAAGTCAGACTCAATTTGATATTACTTTATAAACTTTGATGAGGTGCAAAAAGGGGACTTGAAGTCCACCCCCCTACGGTGAAATAATTAATTTTTGAGGGAAACAATCTGCACGGTGTTGTATAAATAATGTTTTAGTTTTGACTGAGGGAATATTATAATATTCCCAAGTGGAATACAAGGTATTGGTTCTCTCCCTCTAACTCCCTCTAATTTAGTTTCCCCTCTCCTCCATTCTCTCCAGTTCCCCCCTTCTTCTTCCTTCCCACCTCCCACCCTCCGTCCCCCCCTCCCCCTTTCATAGAATGATAACCAAAAGCAGGAGAGAGAGAGAGAGAGAGAGAGAGAGAGAGAGAGAGAGAGAGAGAGAGAGAGAGAGAGAGACAGAGAGAGAGAGAGACAGAGAGAGACAGAGAGAGAGACAGAGAGAGAGAGAGAGAGAGAGAGAGAGAGAGAGAGAGACAGAGAGAGAGAGACACAGAGAGACAGAGAGAGAGAGAGACAGAGAGACAGAGAGACAGAGAGAGACAGAGAGAGACAGAGAGAGACAGAGAGAGACAGAGAGACACAGAGAGAGACAGCGAGAGAGAGAGAGAGAGAGAGAGACAGAGAGAGAGAGAGACAGAGAGAGACAGAGAGAGACAGAGAGAGACAGAGAGACACAGAGAGACAGAGAGAGAGAGAGACAGAGAGACAGAGAGACAGAGAGAGAGAGACAGAGAGAGACAGAGAGAGACAGAGAGAGACAGAGAGACAGAGAGAGACAGCGAGAGACAGAGAGAACCAGTGAAGAACAAACACCATTGTAAATACAACCCATATTTATGCTTATTTATTTTCCCTTTTGTACTTAAACCATGTGTACATTGTTACAACACTGTATATATACATAATATGACATTTGTAATGTCTTTATTCTTTTGAAACGTCTGTATGTTAAATGTTTACTGTTAATTTTTATTGTTTATTTCACTTTTGTGTATTATCTACCTCACTTGCTTTGGCAATGCTTACATATATTTCCAATGCCAATAAAGCCCCTTGAATTGAATTGAATTGAGAGAGAGAACCTCTGGCAGACAGGGTGATTGACAGCAGCTGGAGACGTAGAGAGAGAGAGAGAGAGAGAGAGACGTAGAGAGAGAGAGAGAGAGAGAGACGTAGAGAGAGAGAGAGAGAGAGAGAGAGAGAGAGAGAGAGAGAGAGAGAGAGAGAGAGAGAGAGAGAGAGAGAGAGAGAGAGAGGGAGAGAGAGAGGGAGAGAGAGAGAGAGAGAGAGAGAGAGAGAGAGAGAGAGAGAGAGAGAGAGAGAGAGAGAGAGAGAGAGAGAGAGAGAGAGAGAGAGAGAGAGAGAGAGAGACGTAGAGAGAGAGAGAGACGTAGAGAGAGAGAGAGACGTAGAGAGAGAGAGAGACGTAGAGAGAGAGAGAGACGTAGAGAGAGAGAGAGAGAGAGAGAGACGTAGAGAGAGAGAACCTCTGCCAGACAGGGTGATTGACAGCAGCTGGAGACAGTGGGCATCCAATACACCCGCCCTCCGTCTCTGGAGCCAAACAAAACCCATTTATCTCCCCGTAACATCTGGGCTCTGTTTAAAGTCACTGTCCAGTTAAATTCTCACCTTTAAAAGTGTATATTCTCTTCATTCATACCCAATTAATGTTGTTGACTCATCCTATACTTATATTTGTGGCAAAAGCATCGCTTAGAGATAAAAAACCTATAAAACCCCACCTGAAACTTGTACCTCGAACAGACGTTTAAAAAATGCTGCTATTTCTTCATAGAGGATGATGTCACACTAAACTACTAGACTCATTTTGTAATAGATCATTAAGAGCATTCGGAAAGTATTCAGACCGCTTGACTTTTTCAACATTTTTGTTACGTTAACGGCCTTATTCTAAAATGGATTAAATAAAGAAAATTCCTCATCAATCTACACTCAATACCCCATAATGACATCACAATACCCCATAATGACATCACAATACCCCATAATGACATCACAATACCCCATAATGACATCACAATACCCCATAATGACATCACAATACCCCATAATGACATCACAATACCTCATAATGACAATGCGAAAACAGGTTTTTAGAAATGTTAGCAAATGTATGAAATGAAAGAGAGACTTTGCTATGAGACTCGAAATTGAGCTCAGGTTCATCCTGTTTCCATTGAACCATGGAGTTCACCTGTGGTAAATTTAGATGATTGGACATAATTTGGAAAGGCACACACCTGTCTATATAAAGGTCCCACAGTTGACAGTGCATGTCAGAGCAAAAATCAATGAGGTCGAAGGAATTGTCCATACAGCTCTGAGACGGGATTGTGTCGAGGCACAGATCTGGGGAAGGGTACCAACAATTTTCTGCAGCATTGAAGGTCCCCAAGAACACAGTGGCCTCCGTAATTCTTAAATGGAAGAAGTTTGGAACCACCAATACTTCCAAGAGGTGGCCTCCCGGCCAAACTAAGCAATCTGGGAGAGAAGGGCCTTGGTCAGGGAGGTGACCAAGAACCCGATGTGTATGTGTAAGTGAGTGTGTATGTTTGTATTTAGTATTTTATTAAGGATCCCCATTAGTTCCTGTCAAGGCAGCAGCTACTCTTCCTGGGGTATGTTATGGATCCCCATTAGTTCCTGCCAAGGCAGCAGCTACTCTTCCTGGGGTTTATTATGGATCCCCATTAGTTCCTGCCAAGGCAGCAGCTACTCTTCCTGGGGTTTATTATGGATCCCCATTAGTTCCTGTCAAGGCAGCAGCTACTCTTCCTGGGGTTTATTATGGATCCCCATTAGTTCCTGCCAAGGCAGCAGCTACTCTTCCTGGGGTTTATTATGGATCCCCATTAGTTCCTGTCAAGGCAGCAGCTACTCTTCCTGGGGTTTATTATGGATCCTCATTAGTTCCTGTCAAGGCAGCAGCTACTCTTCCTGGGGTTTATTATGGATCCCCATTAGTTCCTGTCAAGGCAGCAGCTACTCTTCCTGTGGTTTACTATGGATCCTCATTATCTAATCCAAGGCAGCAGCTACTCTTCCTGGGGTTTATTATGGATCCCCATTAGTTCTGTCAAGGCAGCAGCTACTCTTCCTGGGGTTTACTATGGATCCTCATTAGCTAATGCCAAGGCAGCAGCTACTCTTCCTGGGGTTTACTATGGATCCTCATTAGCTAATGCCAAGGCAGCAGCTACTCTTCCTGTGGTTTACTATGGATCCTCATTAGCTAATGCCAAGGCCATCTCTCTTCTCCTCTGAGCCAGGAAGAGATTGACCTGTGTATTGGTGTTATCTCTCCATGTACATTCAAGGGCCAGTCGTGCTGCTTTGTTCTGGGCCAAATGATAAAATGATGTCCCTCTTTGTAGCACTTCACCACACGACTGGGAAGTAGTCCAGGTGCGACAAAACTAGCGCCTGTTGTTTTGTTGGTAGCGATGTTAAGAAAGCAGACCAGTCCTTTATTACAGACAGACCAGTTCATCAAAGCAGACCAGTCCTTTATTACAGACAGACCAGTTCATCAAAGCAGACCAGTCCTTTATTACAGACAGACCAGTTCATCAAAGCAGACCAGGCTCACAGTTGGACGTCCTTCTAGGGCACAGCGCCTCAGAGCTAACAGTATAACTCAGGTTCATAGACACTTGATTACTGCTGACAATAGCTGTTGGATTGACAGAGGCATTTAGAGGAAGGTAAATGAGGTTACTTACATTATGACTGACAACACAACCCCCAGGGGAAAATGTATATTTGCAGCAGCACTTCGACAACTCAATGACAAAATGACACGGATGATCTGTCATTGTCTCCATGTGGACACGTGTGTCCAGCAAGGAGAACGCTTGTCCTCTAGTGATCAGTAACAAGGAGCATGAAGCTCTCTCTCCTCCCCCTAGCCCCAGTATAGTGTGTATTTATATTGTAGACCTCTCTCTCCTCCCTCTAGCCCCAGTATAGTGTGTATTTATATTGTAGACCTCTCTCTCCTCCCTCTAGCCCCAGTATAGTGTGTATTTATTTTGTAGACCTCTCTCCTCCCTCTAGCCCCAGTATAGTGTATATTCATATTGTAGACCTCTCTCTCCTCCCCCTAGCCCCAGTATAGTGTGTATTTATATTGTAGACCTCTCTCTCTCCTCCCTCTAGCCCCAGTATAGTGTGTATTTATATTGTAGACCTCTCTCTCCTCCCTCTAGCCCCAGTATAGTGTGTATTTATATTGTAGACCTCTCTCTCCTCCCTCTAGCCCCAGTATAGTGTGTATTTATATTGTAGACCTCTCTCTCCTCCCCTTTAGCCCCAGTATAGTGTGTATTTATATTGTAGACCTCTCTCCTCCCTCTAGCCCCAGTATAGTGTGTATTTATATTGTAGACCTCTCTCTCCTCCCTCTAGCCCCAGTATAGTGTGTATTTATATTGTAGACCTCTCTCTCCTCCCTCTAACCCCAGTATAGTGTGTATTTATATTGTAGACCTCTCTCTCCTCCCTCGAGCCCCAGTATAGTGTGTATTTATTTTGTAGACCTCTCTCCTCCCTCTAGCCCCAGTATAGTGTATATTCATATTGTAGACCTCTCTCTCCTCCCCCTAGCCCCAGTATAGTGTGTATTTATATTGTAGACCTCTCTCTCTCCTCCCTCTAGCCCCAGTATAGTGTGTATTTATATTGTAGACCTCTCTCTCCTCCCTCTAGCCCCAGTATAGTGTGTATTTATATTGTAGACCTCTCTCTCCTCCCTCTAGCCCCAGTATAGTGTGTATTTATATTGTAGACCTCTCTCTCCTCCCCTTTAGCCCCAGTATAGTGTGTATTTATATTGTAGACCTCTCTCCTCCCTCTAGCCCCAGTATAGTGTGTATTTATATTGTAGACCTCTCTCTCCTCCCTCTAGCCCCAGTATAGTGTGTATTTATATTGTAGACCTCTCTCTCCTCCCCTCTAGCCCCAGTATAGTGTGTATTTATATTGTAGACCTCTCTCTCCTCCCTGTATCCCCAGTATAGTGTGTATTTATATTGTAGACCTCTCTTTCCTCCCCTCTAGCCCCAGTATAGTGTGTATTTATATTGTAGACCTCTCTCTCCTCCCTCTAGCCCCAGTATAGTGTGTATTTATATTGTAGACCTCTCTCTCCTCCCCTCTAGCCCCAGTATAGTGTGTATTTATATTGTAGACCTCTCTCTCCTCCCTCTAGCCCCAGTATAGTGTGTATTTATATTGTAGACCTCTCTCTCCTCCCTCTAGCCCCAGTATAGTGTGTATTTATATTGTAGACCTCTCTCTCCTCCATCTAGCCCCAGTATAGTGTGTATTTATATTGTAGCCTCTCTCCTCCCTCTAGCCCCAGTATAGTGTGTATTTATATTGTAGACCTCTCTCCTCCCTCTAGCCCCAGTATAGTGTGTATTTATATTGTAGACCTCTCTCTCCTCCCTCTAGCCCCAGTATAGTGTGTATTTATATTGTAGACATCTCTCTACTCCCCTCTAGCCCCAGTATAGTGTGTATTCATATTGTAGACCTCTCTCCTCCCTCTAGCCCCAGTATAGTGTATATTTATATTGTAGACCTCTCTCTCCTCCCTCTAGCCCCAGCATCTTGACACAATAGCCTTTGATAGGTGACATCAGAGAGACAGGAGGTCAATCGGTGACTTTGTACGTGTGTGTGTGTGTGTGTGTGTGTGTGTGTGTGTGTGTGTGTGTGTGTGTGTGTGTGTGTGTGTGTGTGTGTGTGTGTGTGTGTGTGTGTGTGTGTGTGTGTGTATCTGTGTGTGTGTGTGTGTGTGTGTGTGTGTGTGTGTACTCATCATTGTGACTGGAGGTCAATGTTAGATTGCCCATATGATGGTACAGGACACACTGGTTCTAGACAGACAGCAGCCTACCAATACATACAATACGTATTGGTAATCCTCTCTGACTGTCGTTGTTCCTTTACCAGTCCGACTGTGGAGTTTTACCCTGGATTCTGTTTCTGCTCACTCTGCTACAGAGAGTTTAGTTTCACTTCTGGATTTGTTGACAATATACATGTGCAGTGTCAGTTTCTCACAGCTGGAATATAATCCTGCAGCAAAAGGAAACATGAAATATAGTTTGGATTATGATACAGTATATGGACATTTTTTAAGTGGTTGATACATTTTTGGTTTTAAAGGGGCAAATCAAGTCTGACATTTTAAAATGGAAATTACAAACTTTAGACGCCTTTTTAAACCTCGAATAGACTACAAGTTTTTTTTTTTGCAACGACAATGGTGATCAAATTAAGATCCTACACCTGTCCATTCATTTGACGGTCCTGGACATTATAGAGAAGCTTCAGTACTTCTTCTTCGTTAAGGCTCAGAGTACACTCACCACGCTGCACCTTGGTCCGGTCATATCCCTGACGACGTTCGTGACACTGAGACTGTGTCCTCAATGCGACCCTGTTCCACATATACTGTTGACAATATGACTCCCTTTAGACCTGGCCTTGTCTAAATCAGGCCTACATCCAATATATATCCTCAATGAGACCCTGTTCCACATATACTGTTGACAATATGATTCCCTTTAGACCTGGCCTTGTCTAAATCAGGCCTACATCCAATATATGTCCTCAATGAGACCCTGTTCCACATATACTGTTGACAATATGATTCCCTTTAGACCTGGCCTTGTCTAAATCAGGCCTACATCCAATATATATCCTCAATGAGACCCTATATAGTCCACTACTACCCTACTACCCTATACTACCCTGGTCTAATGTAGTGCACAAAATGGGGAAAAGGGTGTAGTTTGATGCAGACAATGAGACCAGATTACATGTGTTCCTCTGATGTGATGTCTCAATCACACCTGGGCTTTGTCACAAATTGCAGTCTATTCCCTACGTAGTGCACTACTTTGGACCAGAGGCCCATAGGATGGATCTAGGGGTGCAGTTTTGGGACACAGATGATGCCTCAATCAGGCCCTTGTTTTGGGTGCAAGCACCTTGACAGCAGGTAGCTATAACCCGGAGCTGAAGAGTGGAAATTGTCCCGTGCCCATGTGGAGATTCTGATTGGCTCTCCCATGTGACTCTCCTCCAATCTACATGGTAATGGAGAGGCTATTACACCGGAGGAATAGAAACGCTCAATTTACATCTGATTAACGGACAAAACTGAGAGGCTCCGTCTGAAGCTCAAATGGCACCCTATTCCCTACGTAGTGCACTACTTTGGACCAGAGCCCTATGGCACCCTATTCCCTACGTAGTGCACTACTTTAGACCAGAGCCCTATGGCACCCTATTCCCTACGTAGTGCACTACTTTAGACCAGAGCCCTATGGCACCTTATTCCCTACGTAGTGCACTACTTTGGACCAGAGCCCTATGGCACCCTATTCCCTACGTAGTGCACTACTTTAGATCAGAGCCCTATGGCACCCTATTCCCTACGTAGTGCACTACTTTGGACCAGAGGGCGCTATTGTACACTACATAGGGAATAGGGTGTCATTTATGAAACATCCTAAGGAAACAGGACATGATGACCGTTTGGTGAGGAAACAGTTGTTATGGTAACAGACTTGTATTTATATAGAAGAAAGACAACACTTACCACTAAGTTGGTCTTATATCTGTGTCGTGACGTAGTACATTTACATAGAAATACAATCTAGCGATTTGTCCTCCCCGTTCAAGTCAATAGTGGCATAACGGGTGGACCGGCAGCCATTGCGGGTGTACCCGATAGGAGCGAAACAGGAAATAAAAGAAGGAAGTGTATCCTTCCTTTCGTTTGAGTCAACTCAACTGACATTAATTAACAAATAGATAGATTCCATTTCTCTTAATTCTATTAATGTCAGGCTACATACTCCTGTTATTTAGGCTAGCCCACTTACCAACGTACTAGCCAGTGTAGGCTAGCCCACTTACCAACGTACTAGCCAGTGTAGGCTAGCCCACTTACCAACGTACTAGCCAGTGTAGGCTAGCCCACTTACCAACGTACTAGCCAGTGTAGGCTAGCCCACTTACCAACGTACTAGCCAGTGTAGGCTAGCCCACTTACCAACGTACTAGCCAGTGTAGGCTAGCCCACTTACCAACGTACTAGCCAGTGTAGGCTAGCCCACTTACCAACGTACTAGCCAGTGTAGGCTAGCCCACTTACCAACGTACTAGCCAGTGTAGGCTAGCCCACTTACCAACGTACTAGCCAGTTGTGCCGCGAAAACAGCTAGTACGCGCTAACGTCATGTAAGACGGTACCAAATATAAGGATAAATGGTATTATCCTTATTATCAAAGATAGGATCTATACATGAAACATCAATATATAGTAATAATCCCACTCCCACATACATCCCTATTCCAATTCCCATCCGTATTCCCATTCCCATTCCCACTCCCATTCCCACTCCCATTCCCACTCCCACTCCCACTCCCACTCCCATTCCCATTCCCACTCCCATTCCCACTCCCATTCCCACTCCCATTCCCACTCCCATTCCCACTCCCACTCCCATTCCCATTCCCACTCCCATTCCCATTCCCACTCCCATTCCCACTCCCACTCCCATTCCCACTCCCACTCCCACTCCCATTCCCACTCCCATTCCCACTCCCACTCCCATTCCCACTCCCACTCCCATTCCCATTCCCACTCCCATTCCCATTCCCACTCCCATTCCCACTCCCACTCCCATTCCCATTCCCACTCCCATTCCCACTCCCACTCCCATTCCCACTACCACAACCATTCCCATTCCCACTCCCATTCCCACTCCCACTCCCATTCCCACTCCCATTCCCATTCCCACTCCCACTCCCATTCCCATTCCCACTCCCATTCCCACTCCCATTCCCATTCCCACTCCCATTCCCATTCCCACTCCCACTCCCACTCCCATTCCCACTCCCATTCCCACTCCCATTCCCACTCCCATTCCCACTCCCATTCCCACTCCCACTCCCATTCCCATTCCCACTCCCATTCCCATTCCCACTCCCATTCCCATTCCCACTCCCATTCCCACTCCCATTCCCATTCCCACTCCCATTCCCACTCCCATTCCCATTCCCACTCCCATTCCCATTCCCACTCCCATTCCCACTCCCATTCCCACTCCCATTCCCATTCCCACTCCCATTCCCATTCCCATTCCCACTCCCATTCCCATTCCCACTCCCACTCCCATTCCCATTCCCACTCCCACTCCCATTCCCATTCCCACTCCCATTCCCACTCCCATTCCCACTCCCACTCCCACCCCCATTCCCACTCCCATTCCCACTCCCATTCCCATTCCCACTCCCACTCCCATTCCCACTCCCATTCCCATTCCCACTTCCACTACCATTCCCACTCACACTGCCACTCCCATTCCCATTCCCACTCCCACTACCATTCCCATTCCCACTTCCACTACCATTCCCACTCACACTGCCACTCCCATTCCCATTCCCACTACCACAAACCATTCCCACTCCCATTCCCAATACCACTACCATTCCCACTACCACAACCATTCCCACTACCACAACCATTCCCACTCCCACTACCATTCTCACTCCCATTCCCACTCCCACTCCCACTCCCACTACCATTCTCACTCCCACTGCCACTCCCATTCCCATTCCCATTCCCACTCCCACTACCATTCCCACTCCCACTGCCACTGCCACTGCCACTCCCATTCCCATTCCCATTCCCATTCCCACTACCACAAACCATTCCCACTCCCATTCCCAATACCACTACCATTCCCACTCCCATTCCCATTCCCAATCCCACTCCCTCTCCCATTCCCACTACCACAACCATTCCCACTCCCACTCCCACTCCAATTCCCACTCCCATTCCCATTCTCACTTCCACTCCCACTCCCACTACCACTTCCACTCCCATTCCCATTCCCAGTCTGCTATTCCAAGCTCCAGTCTGCCACTTACTTCACTCACTCCTCAGCTCGCTCCTGTCTTTCTCTCTCTCCAATCTCATTTTAGGAAATTAATCTTCCTGTCACCCTGGCACCATCTCTAATCGCCCCGTCCCCTCTCCTCCTCCTTCCCCTCCTACTATTCCTCATGTCACCATGATAATGTGTCGCTCTGCCAGGCTCCTCACGAGCTCATTATCTAGAGTTATTGGGACGGACTCCTACCCTACACGGAGTGGAGGAGAGAGGAGAGTGGAGGAAAAGGAGAGACAGGAGGGAAGGGGAGGGGGAGGAGAGGGGAGTGAGGAGAGAGGAGGGGAAGGGGGAGAGGAGAACAGAGGAGAGGAGAGGAGGGGAGATGAGTGACTCCCGTTGTGACTCCCGTCATCTTATTTCAGTCCTTTCTATGGCCCCATAACAATCTGGACATGGAAAATGATTTTGGATGGTTTAAAGGGTCTGGAATCACTACGTTTAATGCCAGGGCTCCCAGGGCTTTGATGGAGCAAGGCGACATGTTGTTATTAAGACACAAAAGGCTGGCACAACGACATCAATTCACGCTGTCCTCGGCATGAATGACCCTGAAGGGTTCCATAGCTGCTTATACCTTCTTTCCTTCCATTCTTCCAAGCTGATGTCTCACAGACAAGGGCTTCCAATTTTTGTATCCTTCATGGTAAAAGACAGTAATCAAATTTGGTTGAGAAGCTAGAGGCGGCTAGAGAAGAAGAGGAGGGAGAGAAGAAGAGGAGGCTAGAGAAGAAGAGGAGTGAGAGAAAAAGAGGAGGCTAGAGAGGAAGAGAGCAAAGAGGAGGGAGAGAAGAAGAGGGAGAGAAGAAGGGAGCAAAGAGCAGGGAGAGAAGAAGAGGAGGAAAAGAAGAAGAGGAGGCTAGAGAAGAAGAGAAGAAAAGAGGAGGGAGAGAAGATGAGGGGGGAGAGAAGAAGAGGAGGGAGAGAAGAAGTGGGGGAGAGAAGAAGAGGAGTGAGAGAAGAGGAGGGAGAGAAGGAGAGAAGTGAGAGCAGAAGAGGGAGAGAAGAAGAGGAGGCTAGAGAAGAAGAGGAGAAAAGAGGAGGGAGAGAAGAAGAGGAGAGAGAGAAGAAGAGGAGGGAGAGAAGAAGAAGAGTGAGAGCAGAAGAGGAGGCTAGAGAGGAAGAGAGCAAAGAGGAGGGAGGGAAGAAGAGGGAGAGAAGAAGAGGAGGCTAGAGAAGAAGGGAGCAAAGAGGAGAGAGAGAAGAAGAGGAGGGAGAGAAGAAGTGGAGTGAGAGAAGAAGAGGAGGCTAGAGAAGAAGGGAGCAAAGAGGAGAGAGAGAAGAGGAGGAGGGAGAGAAGAGGAGTGAGAGAAGAAGAGGAGGCTAGAGAAGAAGGGAGCAAAGAGGAGGGAGAGAAGAAGAGGAGGGAAAGAAGAAGAAGAGGGAGAGAAGAAGAGGAGGGAAAGAAGAAGAAGAGGGAGAGAAGAAGAGGAGAGAGAGGGATGGAAGATGACTTGAAAATGCAAGGAGGAGGTATTATTTTGTATGGAATTACATTAATGTTTATTATTGGTAGTCCTATGAGGTTTGATGGAAAGAGCAGCATGACTGGCAGGCTTTGTAAATGTACTGTTATTTGTTATAACTAGTGGTTATATGTGGTTCCGAATGGTGACTGATGATAGCATACAGTATTAAACGGGTTAAATGAGAACTCAAACAGCTAAGCTGAGTGTTGTCAAGGTGGTGGACATTTGAAGGAAAAGGTCCACTGGTTGTCATGTGGCAGTTACTTGGTACAATAGGAACTTGGAAGCATAGTGTGTGGCAAATCATTTGTAAAAAAAAAAAAAAAAAATGAGAAGAGTAGTGGCCCAAGGCATCTGCCCTGAGGGACACCGTACTGTACGTATCTGATGTTAGAGAAGCTTCCATTGACGAACATTCTCTGGGTTCTTTGGATAAATATCTCTCCAACCATGTGATGTCAGGTGATGTAAAGCCACAGCAAGTGAGTTTCTTCAGTAACAATGTATGATCAATAACATCAATACGGAAATCTAACAATACAGCTCCAAACTATCATCTTATTATCCATTTCTTTTAACCAATCATCAGTCATCTAAGTCAGTGCACTACAAGGTGAGTGCCCTTCTCTATATGCATACTGAAAGTCAGTAGTTCATTTGTTTAATCCAGCCGATTTGTCAGATTTCAAAAAGGCTTTACGGCGAAAGCATACCATGCGATTATCTGAGGACAGCGCCCCGCGTACAAAAGCATTAAAAACATTTTCCAAACCAGCAGAGACATCACGAAAGTCAGAAATAGCGATAAAATAAATCACTTACCTTTGAAGATCTTCCTCTGTTTGCAATCACAAGGGTCCCAGCTACATAACAAATGGTCGTTTTGTTCGATAAAGTCCTTCTTTATATCCCAAAATAGTTAGTTTAGTTGGCGCGCTTGATTCAGTAATCCACCTGTTCCCCTCGTTCAACATGCAGACAAAGGAATCCCAAAAGTTACCAATAAACTTCGTCCAAACAAGTCAAACAACGTTTCTAATCAATCCTCAGTTACCCTAATATGTAAATAAATAATACAATTTAAGACAGAGAATAGTGTGTTCAATACCGGAGATAAATAATGAGGTGGGCGCCCTCATCCATGAGCATGGAACAACACTACAGTCAAAATGAGAGCCACCTAGAAAAACTACAAAATCTAGCTCATTTTTCAAAAAACAAGCCTGAAACCCTTTCTAAGTACTGTTGACATCTAGTGGAAGCCCTAGGAACTGCAATCTGGGAGGTATTCCTTTGAATCTCCCATAAACAAGGATTTGAATGGGCTGTGACCTAAAAAAAAAAAATCTGATTGGATTCTCCTCGGGTTTTCACCTGCCATATCAGTTCTGTTATACTCACATATATTATGTTAACAGTTATAGAAACTCCAGAGTGTTTTCTATCCAAATCTACCAATTATATTCATATCCTAGCTTCTGGGCCTGAGCAACAGGCAGTTTACTTTGGGCACCTCAGTCATCAGAACTTCCGAATACTGCCCCCTATCCCGAAGACGTTTTAAACACCATCGTTGTCTCATCTGATATATTCACACAGACACAGACATGTACATGTAAAACAACACAACCACACGTGTTTTTATACACTCTGTGTGTGGGTTGATTGGGCTGTAGTGGTTGATTGGGCTGTAGTGGTTGATTGGGCTGTAGTGGTTGATTGGGCTGTAGTTCAGTGGACATGGATGGCTGTCATTGGATCACCTGTCTGGACTGAGGGATGGATGATCTGTCTGGACTGAGGGATGGATGATCTGTCTGGACTGAGGGATGGATGTTCTGTCTGGACTGAGGGATGGATGATGTGTCTGGACTGAGGAATGGATGATGTGTCTGGACTGAGGAATGGATGATGTGTCTGGACTGAGGGATGGATGATCTGTCTGGACTGAGGGATGGATGATCTGTCTGGACTGAGGGATGGATGTTCTGTCTGGACTGAGGAATGGATGATGTGTCTGGACAGAGGAATGGATGATGTGTCTGGACTGAGGGATGGATGATCTGTCTGGACTGAGGGATGGATAATCTGTCTGGACTGAGGGATGGATCACATGTCTGGACTGAGGGATGGATGATGTGTCTGGACTGAGGAATGGATGATGTGTCTGGACAGAGGAATGGATGATGTGTCTGGACTGAGGGATGGATGATCTGTCTGGACTGAGGGATGGATAATCTGTCTGGACTGAGGGATGGATCACATGTCTGGACTGAGGGATGGATGGTGTGTCTGTGCTGAGGGTTGGGGCTCCATGGACCAGTGGGTTCTGGGACCATCAAAGGGGTCGTCTATTAGGAGGATTATATGTGTGAGGTAGCAGAGGTAGAAATCCAAGGTAACTGCTGAACATTACAACTTAATGTTCAGTGCAGTAGAGAGGAGGGAAGCAGTGTTAGGTACTGGAGAGAAGGTCTGGAAAATTGGCTAGTGAGTTTTTAGGCTGTAGTTCCTGAAATAAATGATGGAGCTACCCCTTATACAGCATATTGACAATGAGGTTGAATGAGGTTTGAATGCCAACCTTTGGTGAATATTCTAGTGTAATCTCGAAAGAATTTAAGTTTTTGCCTAGGGCATTTTCTGTTGTCGCCAGCAACTGTGTATCTTTGGTAGGCAATAAGTGTCACGGATCCCTCCGGAACTGTGACATTGCGCACACCTGGTCCCCATTCCCACTGATTGCATTTGTATAAATGTGCCCTTTGGTTCAGACTTGGGCTGCCGATTAGTGTTTACGATGTCCGTTGGTCGTGTGAGAACATTTGCCTTGTTGTTTTGGGCTTTCGTGCCCTTGTGGATTGCGCAGATGATTACGGGTCTCGTCCCGTGTGATAATCATCGTGCGGGTTTGTGTTATTTACTCGAGGTACTGCTCGCTCTTTTGTTTGGGTTTCAACCCTGTGTTTTTGTGTTTGTTTGGTCTTCGTCCCCGTTCCTTTTCACGGCATGCTGTAATTTGGGTAATAAAAACCCCCCCTATTACGCTTTCATACGCCTGTCTCCCGAATTATTCATACCAACGTGACAAAAAGGTTGAAGGGATTTGCCCAACCCTCAGTAAATATTGCCTGAGTCCCAAATGGCACCCTATTCCCTACATAGTGCACTACTTTAGACCAGGGCCCTATAGAACCCTATTCCCTATATAGTGCACTACTTTAGACCAGAGCCCTATAGAACCCTATTCCCTATGTAGTACACTACTTTAGACCAAAGCGCACTATATAAGGAATAGGGAACCATTTGAGACAGAGGCTACATTTACCATCTTTAAAGGATAACGGAGTTATCAGGATGTTGTCGATACTAGTTTGTATCTCCACTATGGTCCTTGTTCTATCCAACCAAAGTTAGTGGAATCATTTAGTCTTTCTCTGTCCCAAGAAGATCATTTATTCATTTTTTTGTCCTCCTGCCAAGTCATGTGGCATCTGTCTCAAGGATTATTCTGAACTAAGTGAAGACAATACCTTCTGTACTGATGCCAGACATGGCATTTAGAAAACCTCTTCCATTTATGGCTGAAAAAGCTTGTTTTTTTAACATGACATGTATATTTCAGGTCATTATTTTGGCATCCAAAAGTACCATAATTTCTATTGGCAGAATTTCTAATTATCTTAAAAAAAAAATTGTATTCCAAAGGGAATGGTATATTCTCTGTTCTACTGTTTTTTGTTGGTAGTGTCTGTTGTGGGTCGAGTTTCAGTGAAGAAGCATTTGATTATCTGTTCGTCTCACATATGGCTGCTGTGGTCGAGTTTCAGTGAAGAAGCAGTTGATTATCTGTCCGTCTCACATATTGCTGTTGTGGGTCGAGTTTCAGTGAAGAAGCAGTTGATTATCTGTCCGTCTCACATATGACTGTTGTGGTCGAGTTTCAGTGAAGAAGCAGTTGATTATCTGTCCGTCTCACATATGGCTGTTGTGGTCGAGTTTCAGTGAAGAAGCAGTTGATTATCTGTCCATCTCACATATGGCTGTTGTGGTCGAGTTTCAGTGAAGAAGCAGTTGATTATCTGTCCGTCTCACATATGACTGTTGTGGGTCGAGTTTCAGTGAAGAAGCAGTTGATTATCTGTCCGTCTCACATATGACTGTTGTGGTCGAGTTTCAGTGAAGAAGCAGTTGATTATCTGTCCATCTCACATATGGCTGTTGTGGTCGAGTTTCAGTGAAGAAGCAGTTGATTATCTGTCCGTCTCACATATGACTGTTGTGGTCGAGTTTCAGTGAAGAAGCAGTTGATTATCTGTCCGTCTCACATATGACTGTTGTGGGTCGAGTTTCAGTGAAGAAGCAGTTGATTATCTGTCCATCTCACATATGACTGTTGTGGTCGAGTTTCAGTGAAGAAGCAGTTGATTATCTGTCCATCTCACATATGTCTGTTGTGGTTGAGTTTCAGTGAAGAAGCAGTTGATTATCTGTCCATCTCACATATGGCTGTTGTGGTCGAGTTTCAGTGAAGAAGCAGTTGATTATCTGTCCGTCTCACATATGACTGTTGTGGTCGAGTTTCAGTGAAGAAGCAGTTGATTATCTGTCCGTCTCACATATGACTGTTGTGGTCGAGTTTCAGTGAAGAAGCAGTTGATTATCTGTCCGTCTCACATATGACTGTTGTGGGTCGAGTTTCAGTGAAGAAGCAGTTGATTATCTGTCCGTCTCACATATGACTGTTGTGGTCGAGTTTCAGTGAAGAAGCAGTTGATTATCTGTCCATCTCACATATGTCTGTTGTGGTCGAGTTTCAGTGAAGAAGCAGTTGATTATCTGTCCGTCTCACATATTTCTCGTCCCAGGAGAAGCCTGTTGAGCAGAACCATGCATTGTTACCTCCTTTCCCTTTGTTCCACTTGTCGTTTCTCCCACCTTCTCAACATGAAACTGAAGCTAAACTGACTAAGGAACAGTTCACAACCTTTTTTAAAATATTGACTTTATAACAAGTCTTTGCTAGTTAATTAATAAGCAATGTGCCTGGTCTTCAGAAGCTGCTCTTTCTTTTTTTGCGGAACATAAATTAACACTTGGCTCACAAGGCCTTCGGCATGAATTATATATGAGGTTGGCAACAACTACCTCTGATGGAGTCGTGCCGCGTTTTACACAATTAGGGTTTTTGTGTGAGCTAAAAATGTAGATTTGATCCAAAAGTGTTTTTATGAGTTGAGTGGATCAGAAAACATTTCAAGATTTCAAGAGGGTGTCTCCCACCCTGAAGGACAGTAATCATGTGACAGATGGAGATGGTTGTAGTAGTTCCACAATGACACAACATGTTTTATTTAACTTTGTTTACAAGACTAAAATATAGATGTTCTATTAATTCTGTCTTTAGTTACGGTCACTGTGTAGCAACTGTATAGCAAGAACAATATTACCTTGTTATGTGTCTGTAGTACTATCAGTAGTATCTTGTTATATCTCTGTAGTACTATCAGTAGTATCTTGTTATATCTCTGTAGTACTATCAGTATTATCTTGTTATGTGTCTGTAGTACTATCAGTATTATCTTGTTATATCTCTGTAGTACTATCAGTATTATCTTGTTATGTGTCTGTAGTACTATCAGTATTATCTTGTTATATCTCTGTAGTACTATCAGTATTATCTTGTTATGTGTCTGTAGTACTATCAGTATTATCTTGTTATATCTCTGTAGTACTATCAGTAGTATCTTGTTATATCTCTGTAGTACTATCAGTATTATCTTGTTATGTGTCTGTAGTACTATCAGTATTATCTTGTTATATCTCTGTAGTACTATCAGTATTATCTTGTTATGTGTCTGTAGTACTATCAGTATTATCTTGTTATATCTCTGTAGTACTATCAGTAGTATCTTGTTATATCTCTGTAGTACTATCAGTATTATCTTGTTATGTGTCTGTAGTACTATCAGTATTATCTTGTTATATCTCTGTAGTACTATCAGTAGTATCTTGTTATATCTCTGTAGTACTATCAGTATTATCTTGTTATGTCTCTGTAGTAGTATCAGTATTATCTTGGTATATCTCTGTAGTACTATCAGTATTATCTTGTTATTTCTCTTTAGTACTATCAGTAGTATCTTGTTATATCTCTGTAGTACTATCAGTATTATCTTGTTATTTCTCTTTAGTACTATCAGTATTATCTTGTTATTTCTCTTTAGTACTATCAGTAGTATCTTGTTATATCTCTGTAGTACTATCAGTATTATCTTGTTATATCTCTGTAGTACTATCAGTATTATCTTGTTATATCTCTGTAGTACTATCAGTATTATCTTGTTATTTCTCTGTAGTACTAACAGTATTACCTTGCTATATCTCTGTAGTACTATCAGTAGTATCTTGTTATATCTCTGTAGTACTATCAGTATTATCTTGTTATATCTCTGTAGTACTATCAGTATTATCTTGTTATATCTCTGTAGTACTATCAGTATTATCTTGTTATTTCTCTGTAGTACTAACAGTATTACCTTGCTATATCTCTGTAGTACTATCAGTAGTATCTTGTTATATCTCTGTAGTACTAACAATATTACCTTGCTATATCTCTGTAGTACTAACAATATTACCTTGTTATATCTCTGTAGTACTAACAGTATTACCTTGTTATATCTCTGTAGTACTATCAGTATTATCTTGGTATATCTCTGTAGTACTATCAGTATTACCTTGTTATATCTCTGTAGTAGTATTGTTCTGGTTCTGGACCCAGAGGCCTAGTGGAAGCTACAGAGATGTGACACTAACGTGGAGTGTCCTGTTCTTCTTCTTCTCTCTCTGTCTCTCTAGATGCCCCCCTGGGACCCAGAGGCCTAGTGGAAGCTACAGAGATGTGACACTAACATGGAGTGTCCTGTTCTTCTTCTTCTCTCTCTGTCTCTCTAGATGGCCCCCTGGGACCCAGAGGCCTAGTGGAAGCTACAGAGATGTGACACTAACATGGAGTGTCCTGTTCTTCTTCTTCTCTCTCTGTCTCTCTAGATGGCCCCCTGCGACCCAGAGGCCTAGTGGAAGCTACAGAGATGTGACACTAACATGGAGTGTCCTGTTCTTCTTCTTCTCTCTCTGTCTCTCTAGATGGCCCCCTGGGACCCAGAGGCCTAGTGGAAGCTACAGAGATGTGTACCCAGGAGTGTTTGGTGCTTGGCCACTCTGACAACTGCTGGATGCCCCCTACCCTCGGCTCCTACAGCCAGCCCAAGTCTCCAGTTTCCAACTTCGCCACCCAGAAAGAGTGGGCCAAAGAGAAACTGCTCAACGGCCATACTACTTTGACCCGGACCTGGAAGACCGATAGTGGGCGGGACCAGTTTTGTGACAAGAAGCAATTTGGCAGCGGAGAGGGACACTTCAGCAGCAGTGGCCACATGGCTGACATCCCATTGGCTAGTTTGAAATCTTACCAGCCAACCACTGGTCCAGACTCTCCGAATGAACACCAGCTTTAAAATGAGCTCTGATTGGAGGCAGCCAATTTAAACAGGGCTGCGATTGGATAATCTGAACAGGACAGATGACGCAAGTTTCAAGAGTGGTTTTTCTTTTTTTCTTTCTTGTTAGTTCTATTTGATTTAAGTCGATGCTTGTGCTATGTGATAGTTACATGTACTACGTAGGCCACTAGACTAGTACTGATGCAGTGTACTCTACAATTCAACTTTTGGCGATGGATGGATGGATGGATGGATGGATGGATGGATGGATGGATGGATGGATGGATGGATGGATGGATGGATGGATGGATGGATGGATGGATGGATGGATGGATGGATGGATGGATGGATGGATGATGCAAGAGAAAGTCTCTTGGGATTCCCTTTTGATGGACAAACCCCCGCCCCATAAATTAAACATTTCCTCATCACTCTGATGGCAGGAATAAAGGGGGTCGAATCCACCTGGGAAAAATGGAAGAATACGATCCAGGGCCACCTGGAAAAATGGAAGAATACCTGAACAGGAATTCATATACTCAACAGAAGAAAAAAAAGATCAACAATATTATGGCTGACCAATATATTCCAATATTGTGACGTGGTTGTTATTGAGTTGTTTGAGACTATATTAATCTACACAATCAAAGAAAAACGGAGTTACAGGATACGTCCAAAATGGTACCCTATTACCTATTTAGTGCACTACTTTTAACCAGGGTCCTAGGGCGTTGGTCAAAGTAGTGCACTACATAGGGGAATAGGGTGCAATTTGGGATGTAAAAACCCACCCCACAATTCCAGTATAGGAAGGCGTGCGTCGTTCTGATGGATAACACTGTTAGTGGACACTTGTCTAGTCTGTCAATAGTCTATGTGTTTTGTAAATAGGACATGTGATACTAACCCAGTTGATGTAATACTGCCATGGATCTAGAACGGTGATCGTGGCGGCCCATTATGACATCACACGGATCTGGAACGGCGATCGTGGCGGCCCATTATGACATCACACGGATCTGGAACGGCGATCGTGGCGGCCCATTATGACATCACATGGATCTGGAACGGCGATCGTGGCGGCCCATTATGACATCACATGGATCTGGAACGGCGATCGTGGCGGCCCATTATGACATCACATGGATCTGGAACGGCGATCGTGGCGGCCCATTATGACATCACATGGATCTGGAACGGCGATCGTGGCTGTCCCTTATGACATCACAATATGGTTTCCAATGGCATCCTATCACCTATACAGTGTTACTTCTGACCAGGAAGTGTACTATATAGGGAGCAGTGTGCCATTTAGGGTGTGTCCTATACATTTTGGGTTTCAATCTTTTTGTTAAAAGAAAGGGGGGGGGGGGCATATTGAAAATGTAAAAGAAAAATTCACATACTCATATTACGGTGCTGTTCTGTTGGGGATATTATGGAAAACACATATTCAACCGTTACAAAATGATGCACAATGTTGACCCAAAGTCCGATTTCCTTTCATTCAACTACTATGGCAAACATATTTTTTCAAAATACATTTTGTATCATTGACGTAAATAACGCTTGATTTTTACATTATGGGAAACAAAAAGCTTGTAATCTTTTCCGCATAAAAAAAATAAAATGATAAAAAATATTTTAAAAACTAATGTTACTATTCAACAGCAATATATTTGTAAATGGCTATGTGTTTTATCTACCTTTGACTCATTATTGTACAACATTTGATTGAAATTGTGATTAGTTGAGTACAATTGAATAGTAGTACTACAACCTAAATACATTATCGTTGTCCATATACGACCACTTTGTGTACTGTGCCTTCATAACGTTATACCAAGCATTGTACTTATTTATTATTTAAATGACTAGAGAATATGCATTGATGTCTGAGGGCGGGCGGGGAAGTATACGTGGTTTGCAGTATTGTTTGTGTTGTTGTAATCTCCCAGACGGATGTGGCAGTTTCACCATTAAAAGGATTCCAGCTGTAAATTCCTTACGAATGAATGTTTTGGCGATGTATGAAAAAAATATACGATATAATCTTAAACCAATGAAAAAAAAAAAAGATATATATATATATATATAAGACAACAAAATGTAATTGTTAAACACAATAATATCTGTATCACACAAGACAGGCATGTGCATAAGATAATTCAAACACAACCACGTCATCGTTTTCCATTGTTTTCTCCCTCCAGTCAAGAGGTCAAGGTTCACCGGCACGGCAGGAGATTGACTCAAAATGGCATGCTAAAACAAATAGATTTATAGCTTTAAAACAAATATATTTTGTATCATCATTTTCATTCTGTTTGAAAAGAAAGAGAGAGAGAGAGAGAGTAATATAGTGAATTTGTATATTTAGGGTGAAGACATTTAATTTTGTATAGCATCTCCATGTTTTCTGTCACAATATAACAACGTGTATCGGGTTGGGTGGAGTGGCTTGCTTAGCACAGTATGTTTGTTGTCAGTGAGTTGTGTGGGGGGGTGGGGGGTGGGGGTGTTTGGCATCATAGATATTGAACCAGTTAACCCGTGTTACTCTACAGGTATACAGCTACTGCAATAAATGTTTTCAATATGTGCACATTGACTACTTATTGATTCTGTAAGATATATTGATCACTTCGTAGGGAAACTAGACGGTTCAGTGTTTTCACGATGTACATGTTTTGTCTATACATACTAACATACTATATTACATTGTACTATACTGTACTGGACTATACTATACAGTGCAATGATATACTATTATCCTACCATACTGTACTATACTGCACTGTACAGTACCAGACTAGACTATATAGTGCTATACAACTATCCTACCATACTGTACTATACTGTACTATTCTATACCACTATCCTACCGTGCTATATTGCACTGTACTATACTGTACTGGAATATACTATACAGTACTATACTATACCACTATCCTAACATACTATAATATACTGAACTATACTGCACGGGACTATACTACACACTACTATACTATACCAATATCCCAACATACTATATTATACTGTGCTATACTGGACTATACTGCACGGGACTATACTACACACTACTATACTATACCAATATCCCTACATACTATAATATACTGTGCTATACTGGACTATACCGTACTGGACTATACTATACACTACTATACTATACCAATATCCCAACATACTATATTATACTGTGCTATACTGGACTATACCGTACTGGACTATACTATACACTACTATACTATACCAATATCCCAACATACTATATTATACTGTGCTATACTGGACTATACCGTACTGGACTATACTATACAGTGCTATACTATACCAATATCCCAACATACTATATTATACTGTGCTATACTGGACTATACTGCACGGGACTATACTACACACTACTATACTATACCAATATCCCAACATACTATATTATACTGTGCTATACTGGACTATACTGCACGGGACTATACTACACACTACTATACTATACCAATATCCCAACATACTATATTATACTGTGCTATACTGGACTATACCGTACTGGACTATACTACACACTACTATACTATACCAATATCCCAACATACTATATTATACTGTGCTATACTGGACTATACCGTACTGGACTATACTACACACTACTATACTATACCAATATCCCAACATACTATATTATACTGTGCTATACTGGACTATACCGTACTGGACTATACTACACACTACTATACTATACCAATATCCCAACATACTATATTATACTGTGCTATACTGGACTATACCGTACTGGACTATACTACACACTACTATACTATACCAATATCCCAACATACTATATTATACTGTGCTATACTGGACTATACCGTACTGGACTATACTACACACTACTATACTATACCAATATCCCTACATACTATATTATACTGTGCTATACTGGACTATACCGTACTGGACTATACTACACACTACTATACTATACCAATATCCCAACATACTATATTATACTGTGCTATACTGGACTATACCGTACTGGACTATACTACACACTACTATACTATACCAATATCCCAACATACTATATTATACTGTGCTATACTGGACTATACTGCACGGGACTATACTATACAGTGCTATACTATACCAATATCCCAACATACTATATTATACTGTGCTATACTGGACTATACTGTACTGGACTATACTACACACTACTATACTATACCAATATCCCAACATACTATATTATACTGTGCTATACTGGACTATACCGTACTGGACTATACTATACACTACTATACTATACCAATATCCCAACATACTATATTATACTGTGCTATACTGGACTATACCGTACTGGACTATACTATACAGTGCTATACTATACCAATATCCCAACATACTATATTATACTGTGCTATACTGGACTATACTGCACGGGACTATACTATACAGCACTATACTATACCAATATCCCAACATACTATATTATACTGTGCTATACTGGACTATACTACACGGGACTATACTACACACTACTATACCATACCAATATCCCAACATACTATACTATACAGTGCTATACTGGACTATACCGTACTGGACTATACTATACACTACTATACTATACCAATATCCCAACATACTATACTATACAGTGCTATACTATGCGACTATCCTAGCATACTATATTATACTGTACTATACCGTACTGGACTATACTATACAGTGCTATACTATACCAATATCCCAACATACTATATTATACTGTGCTATACTGGACTATACCGTACTGGACTATACTATACACTACTATACTATACCAATATCCCAACATACTATATTATACTGTGCTATACTGGACTATACCGTACTGGACTATACTACACACTACTATACTATACCAATATCCCAACATACTATATTATACTGTGCTATACTGGACTATACTGCACGGGACTATACTACACACTACTATACTATACCAATATCCCAACATACTATATTATACTGTGCTATACTGGACTATACCGTACTGGACTATACTACACACTACTATACTATACCAATATCCCAACATACTATATTATACTGTGCTATACTGGACTATACCGTACTGGACTATACTATACACTACTATACTATACCAATATCCCAACATACTATACTATACAGTGCTATACTATGCGACTATCCTAGCATACTATATTATACTGTACTATACTGTACTGGACTATACTATACAGCACTATACTATACCACTATCCTACTATACCGTACTGGACTATACTATACAGTGCTATACTATGCGACTATCCTAGCATACTATATTATACTGTACTATACTGTACTGGACTATACTATACAGCACTATACTATACCACTATCCTACTATACCGTACTGGACTATACTATACAGTGCTATACTATGCGACTATCCTAGCATACTATATTATACTGTACTATACTGTACTGGACCATACTATACAGCACTATACTATACCACTATCCTACTATACCGTACTAGATATATTATTAAAACTTTCTCTTTCTCTTTCTCTTTCTCTCTCTCTCTTTTTCTCTCTCTCTTTTTCTCTCTCTCTTTTTCTCTCTCTCTTTTTCTCTCTCTCTCTCTCTCTCTCTCTCTCTCTCTCTCTCTCTCTTCTCTATTTTCTCCCTCTCTCTCTCTCTCTCTCTCTCTCTCTCTCTCTCTCTCTCTCTCTCTCTCTCTCTCTCTCTTCTCTATTTTCTCCCTCTCCCTCTCTCTCTCTCTCTCTTTCCTCTGCTCTCTCTATTTTCTCCCTCTCCCTCTCTCTCTCTCTCTTTCCTCTGCTCTCTCTATTTTCTCCCTCTCCCTCTCTCTCTCTCTCTCTTTCCTCTGCTCTCTCTATTTTCTCCCTCTCCCTCTCTCTCTCTCTCTCTTTCCTCTGCTCTCTCTATTTTCTCCCTCTCCCTCTCTCTCTCTCTCACTTACCTCTGCTCTCTCTATTTTCTCCCTCTCCCTCTCTCTCTCTCTCTCTTTCCTCTGCTCTCTCTATTTTCTCCCTCTCTCTCTCTCTCTCTCTCTCTCTCTCTCTCTCTCTCTCTCTCTCTCTCTCTCTCTCTCTTCTCTATTTTCTCCCTCTCTCTCTCTCTCTCTCTCTCTCTTTCCTCTGCTCTCTCTATTTTCTCCCTCTTCCTCTCCAATGCCCCCCTCTTTCCTCTGCTCCTTCTCTCCAGAGGTCACAAGAAACAGAAATCTTTTTCAGACACTTAAAATGGTCTTGAGGATGTAGATATATGATCAAATGAATTCAATGAATGAATGGCAACACATACCTTATGGGTTTAATTGAAACATAAACAAACATATACGTCTTCCTCGGCACTCACCAAAAAAAGTATAAAATGGTGTCGCTAAACAGAGCTTGAACTCACAACGTGCAGAGCCAGAGTACACTGCTTACTACGCCACAGCAGTTCACCAAGACAGGTGAGTATTTCATGAGACAAAATGTTTTATGCTTTCCCCCAAAAATAGCCCTACCCTTAACCACTGGTAGTTAATACCATAGTCCTACCCTTAACCACTGGTAGTTAATACCATAGTCCTACCCTTAACCACTGGTAGTTAATACCATAGTCCTACCCTTAACCACTGGTAGTTAATACCATAGTCTTACCCTTAACCACTGGTAGTTAATACCATAGTCCTACCCTTAACCACTGGTAGTTAATACCATAGTCCTACCCTTAACCACTGGTAGTTAATACCATAGTCCTACCCTTAACCACTGGTAGTTATTAGCATAGTCCTACCCTTAACCACTGGTAGTTATTAGCATAGTCCTACCCTTAACCACTGGTAGTTATTAGCATAGTCCTACCCTTAACCACTGGTAGTTATTAGCATAGTCCTACCCTTAACCACTGGTAGTTAATTCCATAGTCCTACCCTTAACCACTGGTAGTTAATACCATTGTCCTACCCTTAACCACTGGTAGTTAATACCATAGTCCTACCCTTAACCACTGGTAGTTAATACCATTGTCCTACCCTTAACCACTGGTAGTTATTAGCATAGTCCTACCCTTAACCACTGGTAGTTAATTCCATAGTCCTACCCTTAACCACTGGTAGTTAATACCATTGTCCTACCCTTAACCACTGGTAGTTAATACCATAGTCCTACCCTTAACCACTGGTAGTTATTAGCATAGTCCTACCCTTAACCACTGGTAGTTAATACCATTGTCCTACACTTAACCACTGGTAGTTATTAGCATAGTCCTACCCTTAACCACTGGTAGTTAATTCCATAGTCCTACCCTTAACCACTGGTAGTTAATACCATAGTCCTACCCTTAACCACTGGTAGTTAATACCATAGTCCTACCCTTAACCACTGGTAGTTAATACCATAGTCCTACCCTTAACCACTGGTAGTTATTAGCATAGTCCTACCCTTAACCACTGGTAGTTATTAGCATAGTCCTACCCTTAACCACTGGTAGTTATTAGCATAGTCCTACCCTTAACCACTGGTAGTTAATACCATAGTCCTACCCTTAACCACTGGTAGTTAATACCATAGTCCTACCCTTAACCACTGGTAGTTATTAGCATAGTCCTACCCTTAACCACTGGTAGTTAATACCATAGTCCTACCCTTAACCACTGGTAGTTAAAATACCATAGCCATAACCACTGGTAGTTAATACCATAGTCCTACCCTTAACCACTGGTAGTTAATACCATAGTCCTACCCTTAACCACTGGTAGTTATTAGCATAGTCCTACCCTTAACCACTGGTAGTTAATACCATAGTGCTACCCTTAACCACTGGTAGTTATTAGCATAGTCCTACCCTTAACCACTGGTAGTTAATACCATAGTCCTACCCTTAACCACTGGTAGTTAATTCCATAGTCCTACCCTTAACCACTGGTAGTTAATACCATAGTCCTACCCTTAACCACTGGTAGTTATTAGCATAGTCCTACCCTTAACCACTGGTAGTTAATACCATAGTCCTACCCTTAACCACTGGTAGTTAATACCATAGCCCTACCCTTAACCACTGGTAGTTAATACCATAGCCCTACCCTTAACCACTGGTAGTTATTAGCATAGTCCTACCCTTAACCACTGGTAGTTAATACCATAGTCCTACCCTTAACCACTGGTAGTTATTAGCATAGTCCTACCCTTAACCACTGGTAGTTATTAGCATAGTCCTACCCTTAACCACTGGTAGTTAATACCATAGTCCTACCCTTAACCACTGGTAGTTATTAGCATAGTCCTACCCTTAACCACTGGTAGTTATTAGCATAGTCCTACCCTTAACCACTGGTAGTTAATACCATAGTCCTACCCTTAACCACTGGTAGTTAATACCATAGTCCTACCCTTAACCACTGGTAGTTATTAGCATAGTCCTACCCTTAACCACTGGTAGTTATTAGCATAGTCCTACCCTTAACCACTGGTAGTTATTAGCATAGTCCTACCCTTAACCACTGGTAGTTAATACCATAGTCCTACCCTTAACCACTGGTAGTTAATACCATAGCCATAACCACTGGTAGTTATTAGCATAGCCCTACCCTTAACCACTGGTAGTTAATACCATAGTCCTACCCTTAACCACTGGTAGTTAATACCATAGTCCTACCCTTAACCACTGGTAGTTAATACCATAGTCCTACCCTTAACCACTGGTAGTTAATACCATAGTCCTACCCTTAACCACTGGTAGTTAATACCATAGTCCTACCCTTAACCACTGGTGGTTAATACCATAGCCCTACCCTTAACCACTGGTAGTTAATACCATAGTCCTACCCTTAACCACTGGTAGTTAATACCATAGTCCTACCCTTAACCACTGGTAGTTAATACCATAGTCCTACCCTTAACCACTGGTAGTTAATACCATAGTCCTACCCTTAACCACTGGTAGTTATTAGCATAGTCCTACCCTTAACCACTGGTAGTTAATACCATAGTCCTACCCTTAACCACTGGTAGTTAATACCATAGTCCTACCCTTAACCACTGGTAGTTAATACCATAGTCCTACCCTTAACCACTGGTAGTTAATACCATAGTCCTACCCTTAACCACTGGTAGTTAATACCATAGTCCTACCCTTAACCACTGGTAGTTAATACCATAGTCCTACCCTTAACCACTGGTAGTTAATACCATAGCCCTACCCTTAACCACTGGTAGTTAATACCATAGTCCTACCCTTAACCACTGGTAGTTAATACCATAGTCCTACCCTTAACCACTGGTAGTTAATACCATAGTCCTACCCTTAACCACTGGTAGTTAATACCATAGTCCTACCCTTAACCACTGGTAGTTATTAGCATAGTCCTACCCTTAACCACTGGTAGTTATTAGCATATTCCTACCCTTAACCACTGGTAGTTATTAGCATAGTCCTACCCTTACCCACTGGTAGTTAATACCATAGTCCTACCCTTAACCACTGGTAGTTAAAATACCATAGCCATAACCACTGGTAGTTAATACCATAGTCCTACCCTTAACCACTGGTAGTTAATACCATAGTCCTACCCTTAACCACTGGTAGTTAATACCATAGTCCTACCCTTAACCACTGGTAGTTATTAGCATAGTCCTACCCTTAACCACTGGTAGTTATTAGCATAGTCCTACCCTTAACCACTGGTAGTTAATACCATAGTCCTACCCTTAACCACTGGTAGTTATTAGCATAGTCCTACCCTTAACCACTGGTAGTTATTAGCATAGTCCTACCCTTAACCACTGGTAGTTATTAGCATAGTCCTACCCTTAACCACTGGTAGTTATTAGCATAGTCCTACCCTTAACCACTGGTAGTTAATACCATAGTCCTACCCTTAACCACTGGTAGTTATTAGCATAGTCCTACACTTAACCACTGGTAGTTAATACCATAGTCCTACCCTTAACCACTGGTAGTTAAAATACCATAGCCATAACCACTGGTAGTTAATACCATAGTCCTACCCTTAACCACTGGTAGTTATTAGCATAGTCCTACCCATAACCACTGGTAGTTATTAGCATAGTCCTACCCTTAACCACTGGTAGTTATTAGCATAGTCCTACCCATAACCACTGGTAGTTATTAGCATAGTCCTACACTTAACCACTGGTAGTTATTAGCATAGTCCTACCCATAACCACTGGTAGTTATTAGCATAGTCCTACACTTAACCACTGGTAGTTATTAGCATAGTCCTACCCATAACCACTGGTAGTTATTAGCATAGTCCTACCCTTAACCACTGGTAGTTATTAGCATAGTCCTACCCTTAACCACTGGTAGTTAATACCATAGTCCTACCCTTAACCACTGGTAGTTAATACCATAGTCCTACCCTTAACCACTGGTAGTTAATACCATAGTCCTACCCTTAACCACTGGTAGTTAATACCATAGTCCTACCCTTATCCACTGGTAGTTAATACCATAGTCCTAC
>NW_024057947.1:0-5000 GCF_016432855.1 Salvelinus namaycush | reverse complement strand
TATGGGACGCGACCCAGTCGTTCAGTCTTTTTGTTCTGTATCTATGGACGCGACCCAGTCATTCAGTCTTTTTGTTCTGTATCTATGGACGCGACCCAGTCGTTCAGTCTTTTTGTTCTGTATCTATGGACGCGACCCAGTCGTTCAGTCTTTTTGTTCTGTATCTATGGGACGCGACCCAGTCGTTCAGTCTTTTTGTTCTGTATCTATGGGACGCGACCCAGTCGTTCAGTCTTTTTGTTCTGTATCTATGGGACGCGACCCAGTCGTTCAGTCTTTTTGTTCTGTATCTATGGACGCGACCCAGCCGTTCAGTCTTTTTGTTCTGTATCTATGGACGTGACCCAGTCGTTCAGTCTTTTTGTTCTGTATCTATGGGACGCGACCCAGTCGTTCAGTCTTTTTGTTCTGTATCTATGGACGCGACCCAGTCGTTCAGTCTTTTTGTTCTGTATCTATGGACTCGACCCAGTCGTTCAGTCTTTTTGTTCTGTATCTATGGGACGCGACCCAGTCGTTCAGTCTTTTTGTTCTGTATCTATGGACTCGACCCAGTCGTTCAGTCTTTTTGTTCTGTATCTATGGGACGCGACCCAGTCGTTCAGTCTTTTAGTTCTGTATCTATGGACGCGACCCAGTCGTTCAGTCTTTTTGTTCTGTATCTATGGACGTGACCCAGTCGTTCAGTCTTTTTGTTCTGTATCTATGGGACGCGACCCAGTCGTTCAGTCTTTTTGTTCTGTATCTATGGACGCGACCCAGTCGTTCAGTCTTTTTGTTCTGTATCTATGGACGCGACCCAGTCGTTCAGTCTTTTTGTTCTGTATCTATGGACGCGACCCAGTCGTTCAGTCTTTTTGTTCTGTATCTATGGGACGCGACCCAGTCGTTCAGTCTTTTTGTTCTGTATCTATGGGACGCGACCCAGTCGTTCAGTCTTTTTGTTCTGTATCTATGGACGCGACCCAGTCGTTCAGTCTTTTTGTTCTGTATCTATGGGACGCGACCCAGTCGTTCAGTCTTTTTGTTCTGTATCTATGGGACGCGACCCAGTCGTTCAGTCTTTTTGTTCTGTATCTATGGACGCGACCCAGTCGTTCAGTCTTTTTGTTCTGTATCTATGGACGCGACCCAGTCATTCAGTCTTTTTGTTCTGTATCTATGGGACGCGATCCAGTCATTCAGTCTTTTTGTTCTGTATCTATGGACGTGACCCAGTCGTTCAGTCTTTTTGTTCTGTATCTATGGGACGCGACCCAGTCGTTCAGTCTTTTTGTTCTGTATCTATGGACGCGACCCAGTCATTCAGTCTTTTTGTTCTGTATCTATGGACGCGACCCAGTCGTTCAGTCTTTTTGTTCTGTATCTATGGACGCGACCCAGTCGTTCAGTCTTTTTGTTCTGTATCTATGGGACGCGACCCAGTCGTTCAGTCTTTTTGTTCTGTATCTATGGGACGCGACCCAGTCGTTCAGTCTTTTTGTTCTGTATCTATGGGACGCGACCCAGTCGTTCAGTCTTTTTGTTCTGTATCTATGGGACGCGACCCAGTCGTTCAGTCTTTTTGTTCTGTATCTATGGACGCGACCCAGTCGTTCAGTCTTTTTGTTCTGTATCTATGGACGCGACCCAGTCATTCAGTCTTTTTGTTCTGTATCTATGGAAACGACCCAGTCATTCGTTCTAAATGTTCCATTGCCATACTGACTGTCAACGTTCTTATCCCTTGTTGCTAGACAACTACGACTAACTTACAGTCACGTCAAACAGTGCAGCCAGAATAACAACAGTAGCTGCATTTGCATTTGTTTCAGCTGTTTTCTAGTGACATTTATTCGTACACATCCATAACAATGAGCTAAATGAGCCGTGATTTCACCTGGCATAGAAAAAATGTGCTCTCTCGTCAGGACACTGTTGTTCAGAGGAGCTAGCCAACAACACAGCTAACACAATCACTTCAAACTGCACTTTGTTTCATTTCACCTGTCTTCTGTCGATATAAATGTTTTATATATCCATAAAAATTGTCGCTGATTTATGATTTTGATTGGCTGAGAAAAGCTGCCTGCCTGTCTGTCTCATCCCGAAACCTGACTCCAGACTCCCGACACGTTCATTACTATTGGACAGCCGGAGATCGAATTTGAATATTGAAACAATGTTTTAAATGTCAGAGAGACGGACAGGAAAGTTTATACAAATCTACGCTGTTGAAAACCTAAATGTTAGTCTAAAAGACATGTGAGATAATGTCTAGGATGCTTTTTTATAGTGGAGAACAAGTTTATAAATTGCCTGGCTGGGCTGATGAGACAGTGGATTGAGCAGTGAGATGGAACAGAGTAAATATGCCTTTTAAAGTGATAGATTTACCCGGTGGTAACATGTGCAATAGACACCAGCCGGAATGCAGTTTTAACCAATCAGCATTCAGGATTATACCCACCCGTGGTTTAATTGATGATATTGAACCTTATACTGGTTCAAAACATTGATTTATATCAACTTTGTATCATATCAGTTTCATTCTATAATGAATGCTAGCTAGACTGTTATACGTTGTTGTTTGTGTCGCACTGCTTTGCTTTATCTTGGCCAGGTCGCAGTTGTAAATGAGAACTTGTTCTCGACCTGTCCTACCTTGTTAAATAAAGGTGAAATAAAATAAATAAATATCTTTAAGTGTTACATTTGCATTGCACTTGATTCACATCAATCAAATGTCGACGAAAGGTAAATGCAATAAATATATTTAAAAAAAGGTTTTGGAAAAGTGTCATGTTTCATTTCAGTACCTTGGACTAGTACCATGACCTGTCTCTGAAGTGTGGTACCTTGGACTAGTACCATGACCTGTCTCTGAGGTGCGGTACCTTGTACAGCTACCATGACCTGTCTCTGAGGCGCAGGTCCTAATCCAGGCACTTGTCATCTCCCGTCTGGATTACTGCAACTCGCTGTTGGCTGGGCTCCCTGCCTGTGCCATTAAACCCCTACAACTCATCCAGAACGCCGCAGCCCGTCTGGTGTTCAACCTTCCCAAGTTCTCTCACGTCACCCCGCTCCTCCGCTCTCTCCACTGGCTTCCAGTTGAAGCTCGCATCCGCTACAAGACCATGGTGCTTGCCTACGGAGCTGTGAGGGGAACGGCACCTCCGTACCTTCAGGCTCTGATCAGGCCCTACACCCAAACAAGGGCACTGCGTTCATCCACCTCTGGCCTGCTCGCCTCCCTACCTCTGAGGAAGTACAATTCCCGCTCAGCCCAGTCAAAACTGTTCGCTGCTCTGGCACCCCAATGGTGGAACAAACTCCCTCACGACGCCAGGTCAGCGGAGTCAATCACCACCTTCCGGAGACACCTGAAACCCCACCTCTTTAAGGAATACCTAGGATAGGATAAAGTAATCCTTGTAACCCCCCCCCCCCTTAAAAGATTTAGATGCACTATTGTAAAGTGGTTGTTCCACTGGATATCATAAGGTGAATGCACCAATTTGTAAGTCGCTCTGGATAAGAGCGTCTGCTAAATGACTTAAATGTAAATGTTAAATGTCTGAAGTGTGGTACCTTATACAGCTACCATGACCTGTCTCTGAGGTGTGGTACCTTGGACTAGTACCATGACCTGTCTCTGAGGTGTGGTACCTTGGACTAGTACCATGACCTGTCTCTGAGGTGTGGTACCTTGGACTAGTACCATGGCCTGTCTCTGAGGTGTGGTACCTTGGACTAGTACCATGGCCTGTCTCTGAGGTGTGGTACCTTGGACTGGTACCATGGCCTGTCTCGGAGGTGTGGTACCTTGTACAGCTACCATGACCTGTCTCTGAGGTGTGGTGCCTTGTACAGCTACCATGGCCTGTCTCTGAGGTGTGGTACCTTGTACAGCTACCATGGCCTGTCTCTGAGGTGTGGTACCTTGGACTGGTACCATGGCCTGTCTCTGAGGTGTGGTACCTTGGACTGGTACCATGGCCTGTCTCGGAGGTGTGGTACCTCGGACTGGTACCATGGCCCGTCTCGGAGGTGTGGTACCTTGGACTGGTACCATGGCCTGTCCCTGAGGAGTGGTGCCTTATACAGCTACCATGACCTGTCTCTGAGGTGTGGTACCTTGGACTAGTACCATGGCCTGTCTCTGAGGTGTGGTACCTTGTACAGCTACCATGGCCCGTCTCTGAGGTGTGGTACCATGGCCTGTCCCTGAGGTGTGGTACCTCGGACAGCTACCATGGCCCGTCTCTGAGGTGTGGTACCTCGGACAGCTACCACAGTCTGTCTCTGAGGTGTGGTACCTCGGACAGCTACCACAGTCTGTCTCTGAGGTGTGGTACCTTGGACTGGTACCGTGGCCTGTCTCTGAGGTGTGGTACCTTGGACTGGTACCATGGCCTGTCTCGGAGGTGTGGTACCTTGGACTGGTACCATGGCCTGTCCCTGAGGTGTGGTACCTCGGACAGCGACAAAGACATGGTGTGCTTCCCAAAATCCACCCTATTCCCTCCCTTGGGAGAGATCAATGAGGCCTGGTAGGGCTTTCCCAAAGACCATTTAGAGAGAGACAATCAGTCCACTCTGTCTCTCTCTCTTTCTGTCTCCATCTAGTCCATTTAGAGAGAGCCAATGGCTTCAGTTTTCAGTCAGCCTCCATCGTTCTCCAAGAGGAGCAGATCCAGATAGAACAATGCACGCACGCACGCACGCACGCACGCACGCACGCACGCACGCACGCACGCACGCACACACACACACACACACACACACACACACACACACACACACACACACACACACACACACACACACACACACACACACACACACACACACACACACACACACAGTTTGTGAGATGAGAGGAGAAGAATGGTGATTAACTTCCCTTCACTAGCTGATGGGGAAGGAGACGAGAGAGGTGGAGAGGGAGAGGAGAGAGACAGATAGACAGGATAACAGAAAAGGAGAGGATCATAGAGGGAGAGGAGAGTGAGGAG
>NW_024057946.1:69982-76546 GCF_016432855.1 Salvelinus namaycush | reverse complement strand
AACCGTTATTCCCTTGGATTCTTCTCAGGATAGTCTACGAATGAGGAGGAAGATGTTCCTGGTCCCGACGATTGCATACTGCAGGGTAGATTGAAAAATTCAGAGACACTGGATATGTTGGGCAGCATTCTCACTCATCTACCCGTTGATAGGCGGGAAGAGATGGTTGGTCTGATTCGGAGATTTCCAGGGTTGTTTTCTGATACACCTACACGTACAAACTTGATAGAACATGATATTGACGTTGGAGATGCTGACCCCATTCGTCAGCGGTTCTATAGAGTTTCTTTAGAGAAACTGCATTGTCTGGAGGCTGAGGTCAGATACATGCTGGAGAGTAAGATAGCAGAGCCTTCTTTCTCCAGTTGGGCTTCTCCCTGTATCTTGGTCAGAAAACCAGATGGATCAAACAGATTTTGTACAGACTACCGTAAGGTCAACAGTGTCACTAAGCCAGATTCATTTCCTCTTCCTCGGATGGAGGACTGCGTTGATCAAGTCGGGGCAGCTAGATTTGTGAGTAAATTTGACCTGTTAAAGGGCTATTGGCAGGTGCCACTGACGAGTAGGGCACGTGAAATCTCTGCCTTTATTACACCCTCTGGTCTGTACTCATATTTGGTTATGAGTTTCGGACTGCGTAATGCACCTGCCACTTTTCAGCGACTTATGAACAGGGTTATCGCCGGTTTGACAGGGTGTGCTGTTTATCTGGACGATGTAGTGATATATGCAGATACATGGGAGGAACATCTGTTCCGTATTCAAGCCTTATTCGAACGCCTGGCTGAGGGTCACCTCACGATCAATCTGGCTAAATGTGAGTTTGCTCAGGCGACTGTTACATACCTTGGAAAGGTGGTTGGGCAGGGGGAAGTGCGTCCTGTTCGAGCTAAAGTGGTAGCTATTGATGCGTTTCCTCCACCAACTACTAAAAAGGAACTGATGCGTTTCTTGGGCATGATTGGTTATTACCGGGGTTTTTGTAATAACTTCTCTACTGTGGTCGCTCCATTGACAGATATGCTGAAAGCAAAGGCTGTTTACATTTGGTCTTCTCGTTGTCAACACGCTTTTGAAGAGGCAAAGAGGTTGCTTACCTCAACTCCGGTGCTGGCTGCTCCTCGCTTGGAATTGTCATTTACCTTGCAGGTGGATGCTAGTCATGTGGGGGCAGGGGCAGTTTTGCTGCAGGCAGATGTGTCTGGGGTTGAGAGACCTGTCAGTTTCTTTTCGAAAAAGTTTAACCATTATCAGTTAAACTACTCGGTCATTGAAAAAGAAGCGTTAGCACTCATCTGGGCGCTGCAACACTTTGAGGTCTATGTCGGGTCGGGGGTAGTACCTATTACGGTCTACACTGACCATAACCCTCTCACCTTTTTGAGGTCCATGATGTGTCCTAATCAGAGGATAATGAGATGGTGTTTATTTTTACAATCATTCCATCTCGATGTGCAGCACATTCGTGGAACGGATAACGTGATTGCTGATGCGCTCTCTCGTGCGCCCTCTTCCTGAATGTTTGTATGGTCAGGTTCTGTCTTTCCTGTCTATTCCGTCCTGGTCTGGGGAGTCTTCTTTCCTCTTAAAAGTTGCTTCCTATGCACTAATGTTGCTGAGGTCTGGGGAGTCTTCTTTCCTCTTAAATGTTGCTTCCTATGTATTAAGGTTGCTGAGGTCTGGGGAGTCTTCTTCCCTCTTAAATGTTGCTTCCCGTGCACCAAGGTTGCTGAGGTCTGGAGAAGAGGTTGGCTGGGGAAAATTTGGAAGTGGGAACACGTACCCCTCATCAATTTGGGACGCAAGTGCTGTGTCAGTTTAGGACATACCAGAGGGTGGTATGTTGTTCCGGGGTCCTTGTTGGTCCCCGGTTTTATGGGGGGGAATGTGACGACCCTCCCACTCTGTCTACCGTTTTCTCTCTCTTTGCTCTTGTTTCCTTATTAGGATGCCGGTGGGCGGAGTTGGGAGGGTCGTCAGCTACATGGGAAACACCTGGGCCCACTCTCCCAGGATAAATACACCACTTCCCCATTCATGGAGGAGACTCTCTCCAGGCAGACACCTTGACAGATTTGTTTGTGTTTCGGTTATGTTTCATGGTGCTTTTTGGTTGTTTGTGTTAGCATCTTTCAACACCCTGCATTATCACATTCATGCATGCAAAACACTCACTTACACTACTGATTACTGATTACACACCCCATTGTATATTATACCTAGTTTCGTTATTTAAATAAATATATTTTGTTACTCCTTATCTCCACGTGGTCTCCCTTTTGTTACGGGCTCTGAGCCGGTTCGTGACAGAGTTCTCTCCAGTCTGTTCTAATGGTCAGAGTTCTCTCCAGTCTGTTCTAGAGGTCAGAGTTCTCTCCAGTCTGTTCTAATGGTCAGAGTTCTCTCCAGTCTGTTCTAATGGTCAGAGTTCTCTCCAGTCTGTTCTAATGGTCAGAGTTCTCTCCAGTCTGTTCTAATGTTCAGAGTTCTCTCCAGTCTGTTCAAATGGTCAGAGTTCTCTCCAGTCTGTTCTAATGGCCAGAGTTCTCTCCAGTCTGTTCTAATGGTCAGAGTTCTCTCCAGTCTGTTCTAATGGCCAGAGTTCTCTCCAGTCTGTTCTAATGTTCAGAGTTCTCTCCAGTCTGTTCTAATGTTCAGAGTTCTCTCCAGTCTGTTCAAATGGTCAGAGTTCTCTCCAGTCTGTTCTAATGGCCAGAGTTCTCTCCAGTCTGTTCTAATGATCAGAGTTTTCTCCAGTCTGTTCTAATGGCCAGAGTTCTCTCCAGTCTGTTCTAATGGTCAGAGTTCTCTCCAGTCTGTTCTAATGGTCAGAGTTCTCTCCAGTCTGTTCTAATGGTCAGAGTTCTCTCCAGTCTGTTCTAATGGTCAGAGTTCTCTCCAGTCTGTTCTAGAGGTCAGAGTTCTCTCCAGTCTGTTCTAATGGTCAGAGTTCTCTCCAGTCTGTTCTAATGGCCAGAGTTCTCTCCAGTCTGTTCTAATGTTCAGAGTTCTCTCCAGTCTGTTCTAATGGCCAGAGTTCTCTCCAGTCTGTTCTAATGGTCAGAGTTCAACTTTTTCACTCCGGACGCTTTATCTGAACATGGTTCGTCAGCACCTTCAACAGCCGAAGCTAAGTAGTAACATTAACATGATGTCTTCTAATTGCAGTCGCTGCACTCATAATATACAGGAGAACGATCGCCTTACGGCGAGGATAGCTGTGCTGCAAGCCCAGCTTCAGACGCAATCGTTGGGCAAGGGTAATTTCAGTGTAGGAAAGGAAGAAACAGCGTCTGTGCCACCAGTAAGTACAGATACTAACGTTAGTATAAACCCCCCAGCACAGTCCCCGCAGCCGGACAACTTTCTCATGGCTTCTGGAGGGAAATGCTGTTGGAATGCTCAACTGGTGTCGCTCATTCAGCCGACAGAAACTTTCAACCGGTTTTCCCCATTATGTAGCGAGTCGGAGTCTGAGGCTGAGTCTTCTCTTGTCTCTACTCCTCCCGCTACGGGGTCTGAGACGCCGAAGGCTCCAACCATTAGCTCTGACAAATTGAAAACCCTAGTCATTGGCGACTCCATTACCCGCAGTATTAGACTTAAAACGAATCACCCAGCGATCATACACTGTTTACCAGGGGGCAGGGCTACTGACGTTAAGGCTAATCTAAAGATGGTGCTGGCTAAAGCTAAATCTGGCGAGTGTAGAGAGTATAGAGATATTGTTATCCACGTCGGCACCAACGATGTTAGGATGAAACAGTCAGAGGTCACCAAGTGCAACATAGCTTCAGTGTGTAAATCAGCTAGAAAGATGTGTCGGCATCGAGTAATTGTCTCTGGCCCCCTCCCAGTTAGGGGGAGTGACGAGCTCTACAGCAGAGTCTCACAACTCAATCGCTGGTTGAAAACTGTTTTCTGCCCCTCCCAAAAGATCGAATTTGTAGATAATTGGCCCTCTTTCTGGGACTCACCCACAAACAGGACCAAGCCTGACCTGCTGAGGAGTGACGGACTCCATCCTAGCTGGAGGGGTGCTCTCATCTTATCTACTAACATAGATAGGGCTCTAACTCCTCTAGCTCCACAATGAAATAGGGTGCAGACCAGGCAGCAGGCTGTTAGCCAGCCTGCCAGCTTAGTGGAGTCTGCCACTAGCATAGTCAGTGTAGTCAGCTCAGCCATCCCCATTGAGACTGTGTCTGTGCCTCGACCTAGGTTGGGCAAAACTAAACATGGCGGTGTTCGCCTTAGCAATCTCACTAGGATAAAGACCTCCTCCATTCCTGCCATTATTGAAAGAGATCATGATACCTCACATCTCAAAATAGGGTTACTTAATGTTAGATCCCTCACTTCAAAGGCAGTTATAGTCAATGAACTAATCACTGATCATAATCTTGATGTGATTGGCCTGACTGAAACATGGCTTAAGCCTGATGAATTTACTGTGTTAAATGAGGCCTCACCTCCTGGTTACACTAGTGACCATATCCCCCGTGCATCCCGCAAAGGCGGAGGTGTTGCTAACATTTACGATAGCAAATTTCAATTTACAAAAAAAAAAATGACGTTTTCGTCTTTTGAGCTTCTAGTCATGAAATCTATGCAGCCTACTCAATCACTTTTTATAGCTACTGTTTACAGGCCTCCTGGGCCATATACAGCGTTCCTCTCTGAGTTCCCTGAATTCCTATCAGACCTTGTAGTCATAGCAGATCATATTCTAATTTTTGGTGATTTTAATATTCATATGGAGAAGTCCACAGACCCACTCCAAAAGTCTTTCGGAGCCATCATCGACTCAGTGGGTTTTGTCCAACATGTCTCTGGACCTACTCACTGCCACAGTCATACTCTGGACCTAGTTTTGTCCCATGGAATAAATGTTGTAGATCTTAATGTTTTTCCACATAATCCTGGACTATCGGACCACCATTTTATTACGTTTGCAATCGCAACAAATAATCTGCTCAGACCCCAACCAAGGAGCATCAAAAGTCGTGCTATAAATTCTCAGACAACACAAAAATTCCTTGATGCCCTTCCAGACTCCTTCTGCCTACCCAAGGACGTCAGAGGACAAAAATCAGTTAACCACTTAACTGAGGAACTCAATTTAACCTTGCGCAATACCCTAGATGCAGTTGCACCCCTAAAAACGAAAAACATTTGTCATAAGAAACTAGCTCCCTGGTATACAGAAAATACCCGAGCTTTGAAGCAAGCTTCCAGAAAATTGGAACGGAAATGGCGCCACACCAAACTGGAAGTCTTCCGACTAGCTTGGAAAGACAGTACCGTGCAGTACCGAAGAGCCCTCACTGCTGCTCGATCATCCTACTTTTCCAACTTAATCGAGGAAAATAAGAACAATCCAAAATTTCTTTTTGATACTGTTGCAAAGCTAACTAAAAAGCAGCATTCCCCAAGAGAGGATGGCTTTCACTTCAGCAGTAATAAATTCATGAACTTCTTTGAGGAAAAGATCATGACCATTAGAAAGCAAATTACGGACTCCTCTTTGAATCTGCGTATTCCTCCAGGGCTTAGCTGTCCTGGATCTGCACAGCTCTGCCAGGGCCTGGGATCGGGAGAGACACTTAAGTGTTTTAGTACTATATCTCTTGACACAATGATGAAAATAATCATGGCCTCTAAACCTTCAAGCTGCATACTGGATCCTATTCCTACTAAACTACTGAAAGAGCTGCTTCCTGTGCTTGGCCCTCCTATGTTGAACATAATAAACAGCTCTCTATCCACCGGATGTGTACCAAACTCACTAAAAGTGGCAGTAATAAAGCCTCTCTTGAAAAAGCCAAACCTTGACCCGGAAAATATAAAAAACTATCGGCCTATATCGAATCTTCCATTCCTCTCAAAAATTTTAGAAAAAGCTGTTGCGCAGCAACTCACTGCCTTCCTGAAGACAAACAATGTATACGAAATGCTTCAGTCTGGTTTTAGACCCCATCATAGCACTGAGACTGCACTTGTGAAGGTGGTAAATGACCTTTTAATGGCGTCAGACCGAGGCTCTGCATCTGTCCTCGTGCTACTAGACCTTAGTGCTGCCTTTGACACCATCGATCACCACATTCTTTTGGAGAGACTGGAAACCCAAATTGGTCTACACGGACAAGTTCTGGCCTGGTTTAGATCTTACCTGTCGGAAAGATATCAGTTTGTCTCTGTGAATGGTTTGTCCTCTGACAAATCAACTGTACATTTCGGTGTTCCTCAAGGTTCCGTTTTAGAACCACTATCGTTTTCACTATATATTTTACCTCTTGGGGATGTTATTCGAAAACATAATGTTAACTTTCACTGCTATGCGGATGACACACAGCTGTACATTTCAATGAAACATGATGAAGCCCCAAAATTGCCCTCGCTAGAAGCCTGTGTTTCAGACATAAGGAAGTGGATGGCTGAAAACTTTCTACTTTTAAACTCGGACAAAACAGAGATGCTTGTTCTAGGTCCCAAGAAACAAAGAGATCTTCTGTTAAATCTGACAATTAATCTTGATGGTTGTAAAGTCGTCTCAAATAA
>NW_024057946.1:37482-64982 GCF_016432855.1 Salvelinus namaycush | reverse complement strand
GAGCTTCCTCTCTACTGTCACTGGCTGGAGCTTCCTCTCTACTGTCACTGGCTGGAGCTTCCTCTCTACTGTCACTGGGTGGAGCTTCATCTCTACTGTCACTGGGTGGAGCTTCACCTCTACTGTCACTGGCTGGAGCTTCCTCTCTACTGTCACTGGGTGGAGCTTCATCTCTGGGTGGAGCTTCATCTCTGCTGTCACTGGGTGGAGCTTCATCACTGGGTGGAGCTTCATCTCTGCTGTCACTGGGTGGAGCTTCATCTCTGCTGTCACTGGGTGGAGCTACATCTCTGGGTGGAGCTTCATCTCTGGGTGGAGCTTCATCTCTACTGTCACTGGGTGGAGCTTCATCTCTACTGTCACTGGGTGGGGTGAGCTGGTCCATCTACTCCTCCCCTCTCTACCACCACTTTCTTCCATCTACTCCTCTCCTCCAACTTCTCCTCCTCCACCTCCTTCTCTCCTCTCCTCTCCTCTCCTCTCCTCTCCTCTCCTCTCCTCTCCTCTCCTCTCCTCTCCTCTCCTCTCCTCTCCTCTCCTCTCCTCTCCTCTCCTCTCCTCTCCTCTCCTCTCCACCTCCACCTCCACCTCCACCTCCCTCTCCCCCTCCTCTCTAACACATATTAGTCTGTTATCAAAGAGATAGCAGGACACGGCATAATCTGCTCCTCAGGAATGAATGCAGCCAAACAGCAGCATGAGGTCAGGCTAGAACAACACTTCTCCTGTAACAACACGCCTATCTGGAAAGGATTACAGAAGATCACCAACTACAAACCGAACGCCCCCCCCCCCCCCCCCCCCCCCACTGCCCAATCAACTAGACCAGTTCTACAGCAGATTTGACTCACAAAGGCCCCTCCACCATCAGGACTCTACTAAAACTCTCCTCTGGCAGGCGGTTCATGTCAATCACGACCAAAACCACCTGCCAGATAAACACTTTCATTTCCCCGTGGCGTGACCCTCCCCAACCGGCCATCTGGGCCATAAAGACTAGAGGACTACACACTCTAAGTGACACACTGCATCAAGCCATCTCTGACCTGAACACTAAATCACTGCATCAAGCCATCTCTGACCTGAACACTAAATCACTGTACTATACTGCATCAAGCCATCTCTAAACTGTACAGAACTCATATACAGAACTATCATTCTCTCTATCATTCTATATCATTCTCTATATCATTCTCTCTATCATTCTATATCATTCTCTATCATTCTCTCTATATCATTCTCTCTATCATTCTATATCATATTCTATATCATTCACTCTGTATCATTCTCTCTATCATTCTATATCATTCTCTCTATCATTCTATATCATTCTCTCTATCATACTATATTATTCTCTCTATCATACTATATCAATCTCTCTTTTATTCTCTATCATTCTCTCTATATCATTCTCTCTATCAATCTATATCATATTCTATATCATTCACTCTGTATCATTCTCTCTATCATACTCTATCATTCTCTCTATCATTCTATATCAATCTATATCAATCTATATCATTCTCTCTATCATTCTCTCTATCATTCTATATAATTCTCTATCATTCTATATCATTCTCTATCATGCTCTATCAATCTATATCATTCTCTATCAATCTCTATCATTCTATGTCATTCTCTATCATTCTATATCAATCTCTATCATTCTATATCATTCTCTATCATGCTGTATCATTCTCTCTATCATTCTATATCATTCTCTCTATCATTCTATACCATTCTATATCATTCTCTATCATGCTCTATCATTCTATATCAGTCTTTATCATTCTATATAATTATATATCATTCTCTATCATTCTATATCAATCTCTATCATTATATATCAATCTCTATCATGCTGTATCATTCTCTCTATCAATCTATATCATTCTTTTTCATTCTCTCTATCATACTATATCATTCTCTCTATCATTCTATATCAATCTATATCAATCTATATCATTCTCTCTATCATTCTCTCTATCATTCTCTATCAATCTATATCAATATATATCATTCTATATCAATCTCTATCATTCTCTATCAATCTATATCATTCTCTATCATTCTATATCATTCTCTCTATCATTCTATATCATTCTCTGTATCATTCTCTCTATCATTCTATATCATTCTCTCTATCATTCTATATCATTCTCTATCAATCTATATCATCTCTATCAATCTATATCATTCTCTATCATTCTATATAAATCTATATCATTCTCTATCATTCTATATCATTCTATATCAATCTATATCAATCTCTATCATTCTCTATCATTCTCTATCATTCTCTCTATCATTCTATATCAATCTATATCATCTCTATCAATCTATATCATTCTCTATCATTCTATATAAATCTATATCATTCTCTATCATTCTATATCATTCTATATCAATCTATATCAATCTCTATCATTCTCTATCATTCTCTATCATATCTATCACGTCAGTCAGGAAAGCAAAGGCCAGCTTTTTCAAGCAGAAATTTGCATCCTGTAGCTCTAACTCCAAAAAGTTCTGGGACACTGTAAAGTCCATGGAGAACAAGAGCACCTCCTCCCAGCTGCCCACTCCACTGAGGCTAGATAACACGGTCACCACCGATAAATCCGTGATAATCGAAAACTTCAACAAGCATTTCTCAACGGCTGGCCATGCCTTCCTCCTGGCTACTCCAACCTTGGCCAACAGCTCCGCCCCCCCCCCCCCCCGCTGCTACTCGCCCAAGCCTCCCCAGCTTCTCCTTTACCCAAATCCAGATAGCAGATGTTCTGAAAGAGCTGCAAAACCTGGACCCATACAAACCAGCTGGGCTTGACAATCTGGACCCTCTATTTCTGAAACTGTCCGCCGCCATTGTCGCACCCCCTATTACCAGTCTGTTCAACCTCTCCTTCGTATCATCTGAGATCCCCAAGGATTGGAAAGCTGCCGCGGTCATCCCCCTCTTCAAAGGGGGAGACACTCTAGACCCAAACTGTTACAGACCTATATCCATCCTGCCCTGCCTATCTAAGGTCTTCGAAAGCCAAGTCAACAAACAGATCACTGACCATCTCGAATCCCACCGTACCTTCTCCGCTGTGCAATCTGGTTTCCGAGCCGGTCACGGGTGCACCTCAGCCACGCTCAAGGTACTAAACGATATCATAACCGCCATCGATAAAAGACAGTACTGGCCAAGGCTTTCGACTCTGTCAATCACCATATTCTTATCGGCAGACTCAGTAGCCTCGGTTTTTCTAATGACTGCCTTGCCTGGTTCACCAACTACTTTGCAGACGGAGTTCAGTGTGTCAAATCGGAGGGCATGTTGTCCGGTCCTCTGGCAGTCTCTATGGGTGTACCACAGGGTTCAATTCTCGGGCCGACTCTTTTCTCTGTATATATCAATGATGTTGCTCTTGCTGCGGGCGATTCCCTGATCCACCTCTACGCACACTGTGCTATCTAACCTCCAAACGAGCTTCAATGCCATACAACACTCCTTCTGTGGCCTCCAACTGCTCTTAAACACTAGTAAAACCAAATGCATGCTTTTCAACCGTTCGCCTCCTGCACCCGCATGCCCGACTAGCATCACCACCCTGGACGGTTCCGACCTAGAATATGTGGACATCTATAAGTACCTAGGTGTCTGGCTAGACTGCAAACTCTCCTTCCAGACTCATATCAAACATCTCCAATCCAAAATCAAATCTAGAGTCGGCTTTCTATTTCGCAACAAAGCCTCCTTCACTCACGCCGCCAAACTTACCCTAGTAAAACTGACTATCCTACCGATCCTCGACTTCGGCGATGTCATCTACAAAATAGCTTCCAATACTCTACTCAGCAAACTGGATGCAGTTTATCACAGTACCCATCCGTTTTGTTACTAAAGCACCTTATACCACCCACCACTGCGACCTGTATGCTCTAGTCGGCTGGCCCTCGCTACATGTTCGTCGTCAGACCCACTGGCTCCAGGTCATCTACAAGGCTATGCTAGGTAAAGTGCCGCCTTATCTCAGTTCACTGGTCACGATAACAACACCCACCCGTAGCACGCGCTCCAGCAGGTATATCTCACTGGTCATTCCCAAAGCCAAAACCTAATTTGGCCGCCTTTCCTTCCAGTTCTCTGCTGCCTGCGACTGGAACGAATTGCCAAAATCTCTGAAGTTGGAGACTTTTATCTCCCTCAACAACTTTAAACATCTGCTATCCGAGCAGCTAACCGATCGCTGCAGCTGTACATAGTCCATCGGTATATAGCCCACCCAATTTACCTACCTCACCCCCATACTGTTTTTATTTATTTACTTTTCTGCTCTTTTGCACACCAGTATCTCTACTTGCACATGATCATCTGATGATTTATCACTCCAGTGTTAATCTGCTAAATTGTAATTATTCGCTCCTATGGCCTATTTATTGCCTACCTCCTCATGCCTTTTGCACACATTGTATATATTCTCTTTTTTATATTTTTTTATTTTTTTCTCTACTATGTTATTGACTTGTTTATTGTTTACTCCATGTGTAACTCTGTGTTGTTGTCTGTTCACACTGCTATGCTTTATCTTGGCCAGGTCGCAGTTCCAAATGAGAACTTGTTCTCAACTAGCCTACCTGGTTAAATAAAGGTGAAAAAAATAAAAATTAAAAAATTAAAAAATTCTATATCAATCTATATCATTCTATATCATTCTCTATATTATTCTCTATATCATTCTATATCATTCTCTCTATCATTCTATATCATTCTCTGTATCATTCTCTCTATCAATCTCTATCATTCCACATCAATCTCTATCAATCTCTATCATTCTATGTCAATCTATATCATTCTCTCTATCATTCTCTATCATTCTATATCATTCTATATCATTCTTTCTATCATTCTCTCTATCAATCTCTATCATTCTATATCAATCTATATCATTCTCTATCATTCTATATCATTCTCTATCAATCTATATCAATCTCTATCATTCTCTATCATTCTCTATCATTCTCTCTATCATTCTATATCATTCTCTGTATCATTCTCTCTATCAATCTCTATCGTTCTATATCAATCTCTATCATTCTATATCATTCTCTATATTATTCTCTATATCATTCTATATCATTCTCTCTTTCATTCTATATCATTCTCTGTATCATTCTCTCTATCAATCTCTATCATTCCACATCAATCTCTATCAATCTCTATATCATTCTATATCATTCTCTCTATCATTCTCTATCATTCTATATCATTCTATATCATTCTTTCTATCATTCTCTCTATCAATCTCTATCATTCTATATCATTCTATATCATTCTCTCTGTCAATCTATATCATTCTCTCTATCATTCTCTATATTATTCTCTATATCATTCTATATCATTCTTTCTATCATTCTCTCTATCATTCTCTATCATTCTATATCAATCTATATCATTCTCTCTGTCAATCTATATCATTCTCTCTATCATTCTCTATATTATTCTCTATATCATTCTATATCATTCTCCCTCTCTTCACCACATATAAATAAACAGCAGAGGTTTCCCTGTGTGTCCAGTCTGTCAGTAGCAGCCATGTTCAGCTGGTGATGAGAAGCACACAGTCCTGTTCTCTGTCTCACAGGAACACACATTACCCATCTCACAACACACACACAGACGCACCTGCCAGTTCCTTTACCCTAAATGCCACCCTGCTCTCACTCTTCTTCCACCTCTCCGCACCTTCCTCTCTCTCTCTTCCTCTCTCCTATGGCGCTCTCATCCATCTCTCTCTGTTTGTCCTCCATTTAAAAAACCCATCCCTCTCTTTCTCAATGACTCTAGCAAACAGCTCGTCTTTCCCTGTCTACCCGTTGCCAAACACACACACACACACACGCAAACACTCGCACAGGCAAACGCGAACACTCACACAGGCGAACACTCACACAAACCGATACATGCAGAGCCAGCCTACCACCTAACATGAGGGACTGAGAAAATGAAATGAATCAGAAGAGCGAATGGAACAAAACGAGAGAATACTACAAAGAGGGGAAAAGGAGGAGACAACAGCCTGGAGGAAGATGTATATCTGCTGTGAGATCAGCTGACTCTCCCTCCCTCCCTCCCTCCCTCCCTCCCTCCCTCCCTCCCTCCCTCCCTCCCTCCCTCCCTCCCTTTCGCCCCCCTAAAGGCAGCTCAGACAGAAGCAACACTCTAATGTTACTATTTTTGACAAGCTGCGCCTCACACACATTCACACACTCAACACACACACACACTCCTGCCGCATGCACGACTGCACACAAATACACCCCCCCCCCCTCTCTCTCTCTCTCCCTCTCTCTCTCTCTCACACACACGCAAAAAGACAGCCTCTGGATACTGGCGCACGCTGGAGCAGAGGAATCAGAAACATAGCGACACAGAAGGGCTAGCAGGCAGGCGGAAACACTATCCCTGTACTGGACTGGACTGGGAGAGACTATACTGGGAGAGACTATACTGGGAGAGACTATACTGGGAGGCAGATGTACTGTACTGGATATATTCATACTGGGGGAGGCTAACCTCGTCATGGCAACAAACCGACCTCTCTAAGGATTAAACTTCTCTTCCTCCAAAGGACTTCCTCATCCTCTCTCCTCATTCATTTTTCACCTTCCTTTTTTTCTACAATCTTTCCTTTTTAAATGTGATTGGTTGTTGCTGCCGGCCGGAGATCGATGTGAGGATTATACCAACAGTTCTTTCTCTCCGTTTCTTTATGTTAGGATAGATTATTTTTGTCGGTTTTGGTTTGGGCGTTGGGGTTGGTGGCTGGTATTTTGGAAGGTGAGTGTTTTGGTTCTCTTTCGCCCCCCTCTGTGTTCTTTCACAAATAAACACATTCACACACACACACACACACACACACACACACACACACACACACACACACACACACACACACACACACACACACACACACACACACACACACACACACACACACACACACACACACACACACACACACACACACACACACACACACACACACACACACACACTTGCTTGTAAAACCTAAACACATAGCTACACACTAAAACAACCACACACAAATAGTCAAGATGATGAAATAGAATGATTTTCCTTACAGACAATAAGTGTTTTATTATGACTTGTGAAGGACAGTTGTTGATTCTTTCCAGATGTATATTAAACACAATGTTACATGTATTCCCTTTGACTGTGTGGTTACATTGTTTTCTCCAACTCAATACTCCACAGGTCTTAATGATCGGTGTGTGTGTGTGTGTGTGTGTGTGTGTGTGTGTGTGTGTGTGTGTGTGTGTGTGTGTGTGTGTGTGTGTGTGTGTGTGTGTGTGTGTGTGTGTGTGTGTGCGTGTGTGTGTGCGTGCGTGCTTGTGCATGTGTGTGAAATGATGCTGTATATCAGGGATGTCTGACAACATTGTCACCAGTAGAAACACACACACACACACACACACACACACACACACACACACACACACACACACACACACACACACACACACACACACACACACACACACACACACACACACACACACACACACGGAGCGAGAGTGAGATGTAGCCGTGTGTGTGTGTGTGTGTGTGTGTGTGTGTGTGTGTGTGTGTGTGTGTGTGTGTGTGTGTGTGTGTGTGTGTGTGTGTGTGTGTGTGTGTGTGTGTGTGATAATCTAAAGCATGTACTGTATGTTCAGGTAACTGCCAAAATAAAGGAAACATGAAGTGTCTTACTAGGGCGTTGGGTCAGCACCAGCCAGAACAGCATCGATGCACCTTGACATAGATTATACAAGTGTCTGGAACTCTATTGGAGGGATGTGACGACATTCTTCCACCAGACATTTCATCATTTGGTGTTTTGTTGACGGTGGTCTCAGGCGCCGCTCCAGAATCTACCAGAAATGTTCAATTGGGTTGAGATCTGGTGACTAAAACACACACACACACACACACACACACACACACACACACACACACACACACACACACACACACACACACACACACACACACACACACACACACACACACACACACACACACACACACACACACACACACCCCCTTTAACCCCCCTATGTTCCTTTGAGACTCCTCTTTCAAAGTCACTGAGATCTCTTCTTCTATCCATGGAAGACAAAACAATGGGGACCTGGGCATTTTTATACATGACTCTCAGCATGATGGGATATGAATTGCTTAATTAACTCAGGAACCACACCTGTGTGGAAGCACCTGCTTTCAATATACACCACCGTTCAAAAGGGGTCACTTAGAAATGTCCTTGTTTTTGAAAGAAAAGCAATTTTTTTTGTCTATTTAAATAACATCAAGTTGATCAGAAATACAGTGTAGACATTGTTAATGTTGTAAATGACTATTGTAGCTGGAAACGGCAGATTTTTAATGGAATATCTACATAGGCGTGCAGAGGCCCATTATCAGTAACCATCACTCCTGTGTTCCAATGGCACGTTGTGTTAGCTAATCCAAGTTTATAATTTTAAAAGGCTAATTGATCATTAGAAAACCCTTTTGCAATTATGTTAGCACAGCTGAAAACTGTTGTTTTGATTAAAGAAGCAATAAATCTGGCCTTCTTTAGACTAGTTGAGTATCTGGAGCATCAGCATTTGTGGGTTTGATTACAGGCTCTAAATGGCCAGAGACAAAGAACTTTCTTCTGAAACTCGTCAGTCTATTCTTGTTCTGAGAAATGAAGGCTATTCCACGAGAGAAATTGCCAAGAAACTGAAGATCTCGTACAACGCTGTGTACTACTCCCTTCACAGAACAGGGCAAACTGGCTCTAACCAGAATAGAAAGAGGAGTGGGAGGCCCCGGTGCACAACTGAGCAAGAGGACAAGTACATTAGAGTGTCTAGTTTGAGAAATAGACGCCTCACAAGTCCTCAACTGACAGCTTCATTAAATAGTACCTGCAAAACACCAGTCTCAACGTCAAGAGTGAAGAGGCGACTCAGGGATGCTGGCCTTCTAGGCAGAGTTCCTCTGTCCAGTGTCTGTGTTCTTTTGCCCATCTTAATCTTTTCTTTTCATTGGCCAGTCTGAGATATGGCTTTTTCTTTGCAACTCCAGCATCCCGGAGTCGCCTCTTCAGTTTTGACGTTGAGACTGGTGTTTTGCGGGGGCTATTTAATGAAGCTGCACTGTATTTCTGATCAATTTGATACAGAAAATTAGCTTTTCTTTCAAAAACAAGGAAATGTGTAAGTTACCACAAACCTTTGAACGGTAGTGTACATGCTATCTGTCATTTACCCAAGAGTTTCCTTTATTTTGGCAGTTACCAGTATGTGAGTTTATGTTTTGTTTACTGAGTGTATTGGCAGCTAGCTAGTCTCCACACACAGCACATACTCATACTATAGCTCCTAGATCCTAACATAGCTCCTAGTTCCTAACATAGCTCCTAGTTCCTACTATACCTCCTAGTTCCTACTATAGCTCCTAGTTCCTAACATAGCTCCTAGTTCCTACTATAGCTCCTAGTTGCTAACGTAGCTCCTAGTTCCTACTATAGCTCCTAGTTCATACTATAGCTCCTAGTTCCTACTATAGCTCCTAGTTTCTACTATACCTCCTAGTTCCTACTATAGCTTCTAGTTCCTACTATAGCTCCTAGTTCCTACTATAGCTCCTAGTTCCTACTATAGCTCCTAGTTCCTAACATAGCTCCTAGTTGCTAACATAGCTCCTAGCTCCTACTATAGCTCCTAGTTTCTACTATACCTCCTAGTTTCTACTATACCTCCTAGTTCCTACTATAGCTTCTAGTTCCTACTATAGCTCCTAGTTCCTACTATAGCTCCTAGTTCCTACTATAGCTCCTAGTTCCTACTATACCTCCTAGTTCCTACTATAGCTCCTAGTTCCTACTATTGCTCCTAGTTTTCCTCCTATCTCTCTAGTCCTATCTCTCTAGTCCTACCTCTCTAGTCATATCTCTCTAGTCCTATCTCTCTAGTCCTATCTCTCTAGTCCTATCTCTCTAGTCCTATCTCTCTAGTCCTACCTCTCTAGTCCTGTCTCTCTAGTCCTGTCTCTCTAGTCCTATCTCTCTAGTCCTGTCTCTCTAGTCCTGTCTCTCTAGTCCTACCTCTCTAGTCCGATCTCTCTAGTCCTGTCTCTCTAGTCCTATATCTCTAGTCCTGTCTCTCTAGTCCTATCTCTCTAGTCCTACCTCTCTAGTCCGATCTCTCTAGTCCTATCTCTCTAGTCCTATCTCTCTAGTCCTATCTCTCTAGTCCTACCTCTCTAGTCCGATCTCTCTAGTCCTATCTCCAGTTTCTCTCATCTCCTTTGTGTGGATGCCCTCAATAATTGATACTTGGAGCAGGCAGGCTGCCTTCCCTTTCTTAGCATGGCTGCTTTGTTCCAAGCAACAACAACACACACACAACTAACATGACACACACACACACACACAACTAACATGACACACACACACACACACACACACACACACACACACACACACACACACACACACACACACACACACACACACACACACACACACACACACACACACACACACACACACACACACACACACACAACTAACATGACACACACATACAACTAACATGACATGACATGTACAGACGTTATTGACTCAGGAGGCGAGGCCAGGGTTTCATCTCATTATATCTGCATGCCCGTGTGTGTGTGTGTGTGTGTGTATAATACTATCTACTGACTGTAATGAAGAGGGGAAGAGGACAGCTGGGGTGACTGACTGGAGGGGGTGTTTGTTTACTGCTGTGATATTAGTGAGAAAGGCGTCACACACACACACACACACACACACACACACACACACACACACACACACACACACACACACACACACACACACACACACACACACACACACACACACACACACACACACGAGTATCACCGTACGCGTTAGTACAAGGTATGTGCAGACAGCAATCTTGTGGTTGGAGGAATGAGGGGAATGACGGAGGAGTGGGGAGGAGGATGAGAGCAGGAGAAGAGGTGTGACTGTCCCTCCACTCACCAGCACGCAGGACACATTGACACCGGGTATTTATGTCTTGGAAGGGCCGGGGGTGGGGAGTGACTGACTGTAGTATAAAAAGCCTTCTGAGAATATAGACAGCTTTAGCACTGTAGAGTCTGACCTCTAAACCTGTCACCCAACCAAACAACTTCTGATCTGGAAAATAAAACAGTGTTCAAGAACACATTTAGGGTCACATGACTGTTTCCAAGTCCTGTCCTCTAACATGGGTGAAACAGAGCCTACACGTTTGTTTACACCTCTTCAGCCATTTTGTAGCTCCCTGGTCAAAGGGTTCCAATCAGAGATCTACGTCAAGGCCTGTTTAAAACGGAAGGGGAAGACAAGCAGAGGGAAGAGCGTTCACTGAGGACTGGAAGACTCTCTGAGGAGGTTGAGGTCAGTACAGAAAACAGTGAACCGGAGAGGCAGTTACACTTCCTTGTGGACCCCAGGAAGAGCAGCTGCTGCTTCTGCCAATGGGGATCCTATTGAATAAATAAACAAACAAAAAACAGACAAACAGGCAGCCAGACAAACAGGCTGGTAGACAAACAGGCAGTCAGACAAACAGGCTGGTAGACAAACAGGCAGTCAGACAAACATGCTGGTAGACAAACAGGCAGTCAGACAAACATGCTGGTGGACAAACAGGCAGTCAGACAAACAGGCAGTCAGACAAACAGGCAGTCAGACAAACAGGCAGTCAGACAAACAGGCTTGGAGACAAACAGGCTGGTAGACAAACAGGCTGGTAGACAAACAGGCAGTCAGACAAACATGCTGGTAGACAAACAGGCTGGTAGACAAACAAGCAGTCAGACAAACAGGCAGCCAGACAAACAGGCTGGTAGAGAAACAGGCAGCCAGACGAACAGGCAGCCAGACAAACAGGCTGGTAGACAGGCAAAAAGACAGGAGCGTATTACACACAGACCTGTCTCGAATAACAGACAGTCTTGACCTTATCAGCACAGACCTGTCTAGAATAACAGAGTCTGGATCTTATCATCACAGACCTGTCTAGAACAACAGACAGAGTCTTGACCTTATCATCACAGACCTGTCTAGAACAACAGACAGAGTCTTGACCTTATCATCACAGACCTGTCTAGAATAACAGACAGTCTTGACCTTATCATCACAGACCTGTCTAGAACAACAGACAGTCTGGACCTTTTCATCACAGGATGAGTGTCTTCTCAGTCATGTTGAGACTGGTCTACTACCATTGCTTTAATGTATTGTTGTTCTCATTAATATAGTTGTTGTTAATGGTAATCCCATTTCAAATACTATTATTATTATTGACGTCGTATTGATGTTGGTCCCACCATATGTAGACAATGACAATGGAAGTCATTTAACTGTCCGTGTCAATACAGTCTGAATTAAGAGAAGGTGGAGTTAGAACTAGAGAGAGATGTGTTGGATAATGTTGCTGTCTGCTTCTGGTCTGGTGTTCAGGGTGACAGGTAGTAACATCTCTGTGGTCTGGTGTTCAGGGTGACAGGTAGTAACATCTCTGTGGTCTGGTGTTCAGGGTGACAGGTAGTAACATCTCTGTGGTCTGGTGTTCAGGGTGACAGGTGGTAACATCTCTGCTTGTGGTCTGGTGTTCAGGGTGACAGGTAGTAACATCTCTGTGGTCTGGTGTTCAGGGTGACAGGTAGTAACATCTCTGTGGTCTGGTGTTCAGGGTGACAGGTAGTATCATCTCTGTGGTCTGGTGTTCAGGGTGACAGGTAGTATCATCTCTGTGGTCTGGTGTTCAGGGTGACAGGTGGTAACATCTCTGTGGTCTGGTGTTCAGGGTGACAGGTAGTAACATCTCTGTGGTCTGGTGTTCAGGGTGACAGGTAGTAACATCTCTGTGGTCTGGTGTTCAGGGTGACAGGTAGTAACATCTCTGTGGTCTGGTGTTCAGGGTGACAGGTAGTAACATCTCTGTGGTCTGGTGTTCAGGGTGACAGGTAGTAACATCTCTGTGGTCTGGTGTTCAGGGTGACAGCTAGTAACATCTCTGCTTGTGGCCTGGTGTTCAGGGTGACAGGTAGTAACATCTCTGTGGTCTGGTGTTCAGGGTGACAGGTAGTAACATCTCTGTGGTCTGGTGTTCAGGGTGACAGGTAGTAACATCTCTGTGGTCTGGTGTTCAGGGTGACAGGTAGTAACATCTCTGTGGTCTGGTGTTCAGGGTGACAGGTAGTAACATCTCTGTGGTCTGGTGTTCAGGGTGACAGGTAGTAACATCTCTGTGGTCTGGTGTTCAGGGTGACAGGTAGTAACATCTCTGTGGTCTGGTGTTCAGGGTGACAGGTGGTAACATCTCTGCTTGTGGTCTGGTGTTCAGGGTGACAGGTAGTAACATCTCTGTGGTCTGGTGTTCAGGGTGACAGGTAGTAACATCTCTGTGGTCTGGTGTTCAGGGTGACAGGTAGTAACATCTCTGTGGTCTGGTGTTCAGGGTGACAGGTGGTAACATCTCTGTGGTCTGGTGTTCAGGGTGACAGGTAGTAACATCTCTGCTTGTGGCCTGGTGTTCAGGGTGACAGGTAGTAACATCTCTGTGGTCTGGTGTTCAGGGTGACAGGTAGTAACATCTCTGTTTGTGGTCTGGTGTTCAGGGTGACAGGTAGTAACATCTCTGTGGTCTGGTGTTCAGGGTGACAGGTAGTAACATCTCTGTGGTCTGGTGTTCAGGGTGACAGGTAGTAACATCTCTGTGGTCTGGTGTTCAGGGTGACAGGTAGTAACATCTCTGTGGTCTGGTGTTCAGGGTGACAGCTAGTAACATCTCTGCTTGTGGCCTGGTGTTCAGGGTGACAGGTAGTAACATCTCTGTGGTCTGGTGTTCAGGGTGACAGGTAGTAACATCTCTGTGGTCTGGTGTTCAGGGTGACAGGTAGTAACATCTCTGTGGTCTGGTGTTCAGGGTGACAGGTAGTAACATCTCTGTGGTCTGGTGTTCAGGGTGACAGGTAGTAACATCTCTGTGGTCTGGTGTTCAGGGTGACAGGTAGTAATGATGACACTAACCCCTCCAGAGGGACACAGCAGGTTAAGGAGCCAATCTGAATGTTTTCTCCAACCCTCCCAAGAGACCTGTTAGCACGAAGTCTCTCAGTCTCTCAGTCTCTCAGTCTCTCAGCCTCTCAGTCTCTCAGTATCTCACTCTCTCACTCTCTCACTCTCTGTCTCTCTGTCTCTCAGGCTCTCAGTCTCTCTGTCTCTCAGGCTCTCACTCTCTCAGTCTCTCAGTATCTCAGTATCTCAGTATCTCAGTATCTCACTCTCTCAGTCTCTCAGTCTCTCAGTCTCTCAGTCTCTCAGTATCTCACTCTCTCAGTATCTCACTCTCTCAGTCTCTCAGTCTCTCAGTCTCTCAGTCTTTCAGTCTCTCAGTCTCTCAGTCTCTCAGTATCTCAGTCTCTCAGCCTCGCAGTCTCTCACTCTCTCACTCTCTCAGTCTCTCAGCCTCTGTCTCTCAGTCTCTCAGCCTCTCAGCCTCTCAGTCTCTCAGCCTCTCAGTCTCTCAGCCTCTCAGTCTCTCAGTCTCTCAGTCTCTCAGTCTCTCAGTCTCTGAGTCTCTCAGTCTCTGAGTCTCTCAGTCTCTCAGTCTCTCAGTCTCTCACTCTCTCAGTATCTCACTCTCTCAGTATCTCAGTCTCTCAGTCTCTCAGTCTCTCAGTCTCTCAGTCTCTCAGTATCTCACTCTCTCAGTATCTCACTCTCTGTCTCTCAGTCTCTCAGTCTCTCACTCTCTCAGTCTCTCAGTATCTCACTCTCTCAGCCTCTCACTCTCTCACTCTCTCAGTCTCTCAGTCTCTCAGTCTCTCAGTCTCTCAGTCTCTCAGTCTCTCACTCTCTCACTCTCTCACTCTCTCATTCTCTCATTCTCTCATTCTCTCTGTCTCTCACTCGCTCACTCTCTCAGTCGCTCACTCTCTCACTCTCTCACTCTCTCACTCTCTCACTCGCTCAGTCTCTCCAGAGGAGTGCTATACAGTAACCTAACCATGGTTGTAGTAAATTACTTTAAGACAGTAAGGATCGTCCACAAGAGTTACAATCCGTGACTTCAGACATTTCAGCGTTTGCAGTCTGTCTGTAAATCTAGAGAGGAGTATTCCACCTAGCCCTCTGGCCTACCCTCTGTCATCTCCCTCTCCTCTTTCACAGTCAAGGAGATATCTATCTAGTACGTTTCTCCCTGCTACTATCACTCATCCTCCTCTCCTTAGAATCTGTCACTGGGGTCAGGGGTCAGAGGTCAGGGGTATTTAGGTTTGGAGTAGCTTCAGAGAAATGGGAAGTGTAGGTGAACTCTTCGACTGTGGTGACACTATCCTCGTAAGGCAGATGTCAAGGTTCAGGGGTCAACAGGAAGGAGTATTTACAGACTGAATTTGTAGGAAAGGTACCTGTCCTATAATGGTGGAGGGTTTCTTCTTTCTGCTGTTGACTTATGTGCTCTCCGTCTCCCGTCACCTGACTGTAGGGTCAGGGGTCAATAGGAGTATTTATAGTTGAAGGTAAAGGTCAACAGGTCAAACCACTGTGCCTGTCCTAAAATGGCTTCTCAGAGTCGGTTTGGAGAAATGCTCTCTAATTCTGGATGTGCTCCCTAACTAGTGTTATTAAATCAAATCAACGTTTATTTGTCACGTGCTGCGAATACAACAGGTGTAGACCTTACAGTGAAATGCTTACTTACAAGCCCTAACCAACAGTGCAATTTTTAAGGAAAAAATAGGTATTAGGTAAACAATACATAAATAAATAAATAAAAAACCAATAAAAAAACTGTAAAATTACAGTGAAAATAACAGTAGCAAGGCTCTATACAGGTGGTACCAGTACTGAGTCAATGTGGAGGCTATATACAGGTGGTACCAGTACTGAGTCAATGTGGAGGCTATATACAGGTGGTACCAGTACTGAGTCAATGTGGAGGCTATATACAGGTGGTACCAGTACTGAGTCAATGTGGAGGCTATATACAGGTGGTACCAGTACTGAGTCAATGTGGAGGCTATATACAGGGGGTACCAGTACAGAGTCAATGTGGAGGCTATATACAGGTGGTACCAGTACAGAGTCAATGTGGAGGCTATATACAGGTGGTACCAGTACTGAGTCAATGTGGAGGCTATATACAGGTGGTACCAGTACTGAGTCAATGTGGAGGCTATATACAGGTGGTACCAGTACTGAGTCAATGTGGAGGCTATATACAGGTGGTACCAGTACTGAGTCAATGTGGAGGCTATATACAGGGGGTACCAGTACTGAGTCAATGTGGAGGCTATATACAGGGGGTACCAGTACTGAGTCAATGTGGAGGCTATATACAGGTGGTACCAGTACTGAGTCAATGTGGGGGCTATATACAGGTGGTACCAGTACTGAGTCAATGTGGAGGCTATATACAGGTGGTACCAGTACTGAGTCAATGTGGAGGCTATATACAGGTGGTACCAGTACTGAGTCAATGTGGAGGCTATATACAGGTGGTACCAGTACTGAGTCAATGTGGAGGCTATATACAGTTGGTAGCAGTACTGAGTCAATGTGGAGGCTATATACAGGTGGTACCAGTACAGAGTCAATGTGGAGGCTATATACAGGGGGTACCAGTACTGAGTCAATGTGGAGGCTATATACAGGGGGTACCAGTACTGAGTCAATGTGGAGGCTATATACAGGTGGTACCAGTACTGAGTCAATGTGGAGGCTATATACAGGGGGTACCAGTACAGAGTCAATGTGGAGGCTCTATACAGGTGGCACCAGTACTGAGTCAATGTGGAGGCTATATACAGGTGGTACCAGTACAGAGTCAATGTGTAGGCTATATACAGGTGGTACCAGTACAGAGTCAATGTGGAGGCTATATACAGGGGGTACCAGTACAGAGTCAATGTGGAGGCTTTATACAGGGTGTACCGGTACAGAGCGAAGGGGAGGCTATATACAGGGGGTACCAGTACAGAGTCAATGTGGAGGCTATATACAGGTGGTACCAGTACAGAGTCAATGTGGAGGCTATATACAGGGTGTACCGGTACAGAGCGAAGGGGAGGCTATATACAGGGGGTACCAGTACAGAGTCAATGTGGAGGCTATATACAGGTGGTACCAGTACAGAGTCAATGTGGAGGCTATATACAGGTGGTACCAGTACTGAGTCAATGTGGAGGCTATATACAGGGGGTACCAGTACTGAGTCAATGTGGAGGCTATATACAGGTGGTACCAGTACTGAGTCAATGTGGAGGCTATATACAGGGGGTACCAGTACAGAGTCAATGTGGAGGCTCTATACAGGTGGCACCAGTACTGAGTCAATGTGGAGGCTATATACAGGTGGTACCAGTACAGAGTCAATGTGTAGGCTCTATACAGGGGGTACCAGTACTGAGTCAATGTGGAGGCTATATACAGGTGGTACCAGTACAGAGTCAATGTGGAGGCTATATACAGGGGGTACCAGTACAGAGTCAATGTGGAGGCTTTATACAGGGTGTACCGGTACAGAGCGAAGGGGAGGCTATATACAGGGGGTACCAGTACAGAGTCAATGTGGAGGCTATATACAGGTGGTACCAGTACAGAGTCAATGTGGAGGCTATATACAGGGTGTACCGGTACAGAGCGAAGGGGAGGCTATATACAGGGGTTACCAGTACAGAGTCAATGTGGAGGCTATATACAGGTGGTACCAGTACTGAGTCAATGTGGAGGCTATATACAGGTGGTACCAGTACTGAGTCAATGTGGAGGCTATATACAGGTGGTACCAGTACAGAGTCAATGTGGAGGCTATATACAGGTGGTACCAGTACAGAGTCAATGTGGAGGCTATATACAGGGGGTACCGGTACAGAGTCAATGTGGAGGCTATATACAGGGGGTACCAGTACTGAGTCAATGTGGAGGCTATATACAGGGGGTGCCAGTACAGAGTCAATGTGGAGGCTTTATACAGGGTGTACCGGTACAGAGCGAAGGGGAGGCTATATACAGGTGGTACCAGTACAGAGTCAATGTGGAGGCTATATACAGGGGGTACCGGTACAGAGTCAATGTGGAGGCTATATACAGGGGGTACCGGTACAGAGTCAATGTGGAGGCTATATACAGGGGGTACCAGTACTGAGTCAATGTGGAGGCTATATACAGGTGGTACCAGTACAGAGTCAATGTGGAGGCTCTATACAGGGGGTACCAGTACTGAGTCAATGTGGAGGCTCTATACAGGTGGTACCAGTACTGAGTCAATTTGGAGGCTATATACAGGTGGTACCAGTACAGAGTCAATGTGGAGGCTATATACAGGGGGTACCAGTACTGAGTCAATTTGGAGGCTATATACAGGTGGTACCGGTACAGAGTCAATGTGGAGGCTATATACAGGGGGTACCAGTTAGCCTGAGTCAATGTGGATGCTTATACAGGTGGTCCAGTACATGAGTCAATGTGGAGGCTATATACAGGTGGTACCAGTACAGAGTCAATAGTGGGAGGCTATATACAGGTGTACCAGTACTGTAGTCAATGTGGAGGCTATATACAGGTGGTACCAGTACTGAGTCAATGTGGAGGCTATATAAAGGTGGTACCGTACTGAGTCAATGTGGAGGCTATATACAGGTGGGTACCAGTACTGAGTCAAATGTGGAGGCTATATACAGGGGGTTACCTAGTACGGAGTCAATGTGGAGGCTATATACAGGTGGTACCAGTACTGAGTCAATGTGGAGGCTATATACAGGGAGTTGGTACCAGTACTGAGTCAATGTGGAGGCTATATACAGGGGGTACCAGTACTGAGTCAATGTGGAGGCTCTATACAGGTGGTACCAGTACTGAGTCAATGTGGAGGCTATATACAGGTGGTACCAGTACAGAGTCAATGTGTAGGCTCTATACAGGGGGTACCAGTACTGAGTCAATGTGGAGGCTATTACAGGTGGTACCAGTACAGAGCAATGTGGAGGCTATATACAGGGGTACCAGTACAGAGTCAATGTGGAGGCTTATAACAGGTTACAGTACAGAGTCAATGGGAGGCTATATACAGGGGTACAGTACAGAGTCAATGTGGAGGCTATATACAGGTGGTACCAGTACGAGTCAATGTGGGAGGCTATATACAGGTGGTACCAGTACTGAGTCAATGTGGAGGCTATATACAGGGGTACCAGTAGAGTCAATGTGGAGGCTATATACAGGTGGTACCAGTACTGAGTCAATGTGGAGGCTATATACAGGGGTACCAGTACAGAGTCAATGTAGGCTATATACAGGTGGCACCAGTACTGAGTCAATGTGGAGGCTATATACAGGTGGTACCAGTACAGAGTCAATGTAGGCCTCTATACAGGGGTACCAGTACGAGTCAATGTGGAGGCTATATTACAGGTGGTACCAGTAAGAGTCAATGTGGGCTATATACAAGGGGGTACCAGTACGAGTCAATGTGGGAGCCTTTATACCGGGTGGTGTAAACCGAGCGTAAGGGGAGGCTATATACAGGGGGTACCAAGTACTGAGTCAATGTTGGAGGCTATATACATGTGGTACCAGTACAGAGTCAATGTGGAGGCTATATACAGGGTGTACCGGTACATGAGCGAAGGGGAGGCTATATACAGGGGTACCGTAGAGTCAATGTGGAGGCTATAGGACAGTGGTAACATACTAGAGTCAATGTGGAGTGCCTATATCAAGTGGTACCAGTACTGAGTCAATGTGGAGGCTATATACAGGTGGTACCAGTACTGAGTCAATGTGGAGCTATATACAGGTGGGTACCAGTAACTGGTCCCAATGTGGAGGCTATAATCGGGGGTACGCGTACGAGTCAATGTGGAGGCTATAACAGGTGGCACCAGTACTGAGTCAATGTGGAGGCTAATATCAGGTGTGTCCAGTACATGAGTCCAATGTGGAGGCTATATACAGGGTGTACCGAGTACAGAGCAATGGGGTAGGCTATATGTACAAATGTGGTACCAGTACTAGAGTCAATGTGGAGGCTATATACAGTGGGGTACCAGGTAGATCAATGTGGAAGGCTAATTAACAGGGTGTACCAGTACTGAGTCAATTGGAGGCTATATACAGGGGGTACCAGTACAGAGTCCAATGTGGAGGCTTATACAGGGGTCCAAGTACTGAGTAATGTGGATGCTTATACAGGTGGTACCAGTACAGAGTCCAATGTGGAGGCTCTATACATGGGGTACCGAGTACTGAGTCAATGTGGAGGCTATATACAGGTGTACCAGTACTGAGGTCCATGTGGCGGCTATATACAGGTGGTACCAGTACTGAGTCAAATGTGGAGGCTATATCAGGGGGTACCAGTACAGAGTCAATGTGGAGGCTATATACAGGGTGTACCGGTACAGAAGCAAGGGAGGCTATATACAGGGGGTACAATACAGAGTCAATGTGGAGGCTATATACAGGTGTACCAGTACAGAGTCAATGTGGAGGCTATATACGGGGGGTAGCCAATACAGAGTCAATGTGGAGGCTTATTACAGGGTTACCGGTCAGAGCGAGGGAGGCTCTATACAGGGGTACCAGTAGAGTTCAATGTGGAGGCTATATACAGGTTGGTACCAGTACGAGTCAATGTGGAGCGTATATACAGGGGTACCGTACTGAGTCATGTGGGCTATATACAGGTGGTACCAGTACTGAGTCAATGTGGAGGCTATATAAGGTGGTACCAGTACTGAGTCAATGTGGTAGGCTATATACAGGGGTACCAGTTACTGAGTCAATGTGGAGGCTATATACAGGTGGTACCAGTACTGAGTCATGTGGAGGCTATATACAGGTGGTACCAGTAGCTGAGTCCAATGTGGAGGCTATACATAGTGGTATCCAGTAACTAGTCAATGTGGAGGCTCTATACAGGTGGTACCAGTACTGAGTCAATGGAGGCATATCAGGTGTACCAGTACGCGTCAATGTGGGCTATACGGTTGTACCGGTACAGAGTCATGTGGAGGCTTATACAGGTGGTACCAGTATGAGTCAATGTGGGATATATACAGTGGTACTAGTACGAGTCACATGTGAGGCTTTATACAGGTGGTACTAGTACAGAGTCCAATGTGGAGCTATAACAGGTGGTAACTAAGAGTCAATGTGGAGCTATTACAGGGGGTACCAGTACTGAGTCAATGTGGAGGCTATATACAGGTGGTACCAGTACTGGAGTCAATGTGGAGGCTATATACACGGGGTACCAGTACAGAGTCTTGGAGGCTCTATACAGGTGGTACATCGAGTCAAGTGGAGCTAATACAGGTGTACCAGTACGAGTCAAATGTGGAGGCTATATACAGGGGTACCAGTACGAGTCAATGTGGAGGCTATATACAGGTGTGACCAGGGTACAGAGTCAATGTGGAGGCTATATACAGGGGGTAACCATACGGTCAATGTGGTAGTTTATATACAGGTGGGTACCAGTAACTGAGTCAATGTGTAGGCTATATACAGGTGGTACCAGTACGAGTCATGTGGAGGCTATACAAGGTTTACCATACAGAGTCAATGGGAGGCTTATACGTGTGTACCGTAGTATAGCAAGGGAGCTATATACAGGGGTACCAGTACTGTTAGTGGAGGCCTATATACAGGGGTACCAGTACAGATCAATGTGGAGGCTATATACAGGTGGTCCAGCTTACGAGTCAATGTGGAGGCTATATACAGTGGTACCAGTACTGAGTCAATGTGGAGGCTATATACAGGGTTACCAGTACTGAGTCAATGTGGAGGCTATACGTACCAGGGTGTAGCTCAGTGGACTGAGTCCAATGTGGAGGCTAATAACAGGTGGTACCAGTACTGAGTCAATGTGGAGGCTATATACAGGTGGTACGTCTGAGTCAATGTGGAGGCTATATACAGGGGTACCAGTACTGATCAATTGTGGAGGCTATATCAGGGTGGTACCAGTACTGATTCACATGTGGAGGTATATACGGTGGTACCATGCTACTGATCAATGTGGAGGCTATATCAAGTGGTAACCATACGAGTCAATGTGGATGCTTATACAGGGGGTTACCAGTACTGAGTCAATGTGGATGCTCTATCAGGTGGTACCAGTACGAGTCAATTGGAGGCTAATCAGTGGTACCAGTACAGAGTCAATGTGGAGGCTATATACAGGGGGTACCGTACAGAGTCAATGTGGAGGCTTATATACAGGGAGGTACCAGTATGCCATGGGAGGTCAGTGTGTGAGGCTAGTATACAGGTGGTACCAGTACAGAAGTCATGTGGAGGCTTATACAGGGTGGTACCAGTACGAGTCAATGTGGAGGGCTATATACAGGGGTACATACTGATCAATGTGGAGGCTATATACAGGGGTACCAGTACTGAGTCAATGTGGAGGCTATATACAAGGTGGTACCAGTACAGAGTCAATGTGGAGGCTTTATAACAGGTGTACCGTACAGAGCTCAGGTGTGAGGCATAGACAGGGGGTACCGTAACTGAGTCAATGTGGAGGCCTATATACAGTGGTACCAGTACAGAGTCAATGTGGAGGCTATATACAGGGGTACCAGTACGATCAATGTGAGCTTTATAGCAGGTTTACCGTACAGGCGAAGGTGAGGCTAATACAGGGGGTACCAGTACAGAGTCAATGTGGAGGCTATACAGGTGGTACCAGTTACAGAGTCAATGTGGAGGCTATATACAGGTGGTACCATTACTGAGTCAATGTGGAGGCTATATACATGTGGACCAGTAACTGAGGTCAATGTTGGAGGCTATATACAGGGGTACCAGTACTGAGTCAATGTGGAGCTATATACAGTGGTACAGTACTGAGTCATATGTGGAGGCTATATACATGTGGTACCAGTACTGAGTCAATGTGACGGTATATAACAGGTGAGTACCAGTACTGATTCAATGTGGAGGCTATATTCAGTGGTACCAGTACGAGTCAATGTGGAGCTATATACAGTGGTACCAGTACTGAGTCATGTGGAGGCTATATCAGGGGGTACCATCCAAGAGTCAATGTGGAGGCTCTATACAGGTGGTACCAGTACTGAGTCAATGTGGAGGCTATATACAGGTGGTACCAGTACTGAGTCAATGTGGAGGCTATATACAGGGTACCAGTACTGAGTCAATGTGGAGGCTTATATACAGTGTACCAGTACAGAGTCAATTTGGAGGCTATATAACAGGGGGTTCCAGTACTGAGTCAATGTGGAGGCTATATTACAGGGTGGTACCAGTACAGAGTCAATGTGGGATGGTCTATACAGGGGGTACCAGTACGAGTCAATGTGGAGGCTTATACAGGTGGTACCAGTTACTGAGTCATGTGGAGGCCTATATACAGGGGGTACCATACAGATCACATGTGGAGGCTATATACAGGTGGGTTACCGGTACGAGTCAAATGTGAGGGTATATACAGGGGTACCAGTACTGAGTCAATGTGGGGGTATATACAGGTGGTACCAGTACGAGTCAATGTGGAGCTCTTATACAGGGGGTACCAGTACTGAGTCAATGTGGAGGGGTACCAGTACTGAGTCAATGTGGAGGGGTACCAGTACTGAGTCAATGTGGAGGCTATATACAGGGAGGTACCAGTACATGAGTCAATGTGGAGGCTTTATACAGGTGTACAGGTACAGAGCGAAGGGGAGCTATATACAGGGGGTACCAGTACAGAGTCAATGTGGAGTCTATATACAGTGGTACAGTACAGAGTCATGTGGAGGCTATATACAGGGGGTACCAGTACATGTGGAGCATACGGTTCCATATGAGTCAAGGAGGCTTATACAGGGTGTCCGTTAACTGGAGTTCACAGGAAAGGCTCGATATACGGGGTTACCAGTCAACTGAGTCATTGTGGAGGCTAGTATACAGGTGGGTACCAGTACAGAGTCCTTGAAGGCTTAAGTGACAAGGGCCATGTATATAACAGGTGGTACCAGTACGAGTAGGTGAGCCCAATGGTGACAGAGTCAGTTGGCCTAATATACCTTTGGCAGTTACGAGTATGTCTTAAACAGGTGTAACCTTACGAAGGGGGGTCAGTTTTTTTTTTGTATGAGGTTCAATGTGAGGCTATATACAGGGTGTTTCCATACTGATCCAATGTGGAGTCTGATATACATGTGGTACCAGTACTGAGTCTCCATGTGGAGGCCCTATATACAGTGTATACCAGTCTAAAAAGAAGTCCAATGTGGAGCTATATACAGGGGTACCAGTACTGAGTCAATGTGGAGCTTATAACAGAGTATGAGTAATGTGAGCCTATCATTGACGTACAAGAGTCAGTGGAGAAGCTATATACAAGTGTTCGTACAGCAAGTTTGTAGCTTAACTGGTGTCTACATGTCGAGGGAGGCTATATACAGGGGGTACCAGTACAGAGTCCTATGTGTAGGCTAATATACAGGGTACCAGTAAACTGAGTCATGGAGCTACAGGGTACCGTACAGTCTGATATAGACAGGTGGTACCAGTACTGAGTCATGTGGGGCTAATAAGGTGGTACCATTAGTACTGAGCATGAGTTATTACAGGTCATGGCTGAGCAATGGTGGCTATATCAAGGTGGTACCAGTACACTGAGTCAATGTGAGGCTATATCAGGGTGGGTACCAGTACAGAGTCCCAATGTGGAGGCCTAGTACAGTGGTACCAGTTACTGAGTCCAAGTGAGATGCTATATACAGTGTACGTACAATGAGTCACATGTGGAAAGGCTTCTACAGGGGTAACCAGTAAGGAGTCATGTGGAGGCTATATACAGGTCGGTACCAGTACTGAGTCCAATGTTGGGAGGCTTATACAGGTGGTCCAGTACTGAGTCAATGTGAGGCCCTCTATACAAGGTGGTTACCCAGTACTGAGTCAAATGTTGAGGCTAATACGCGGTGGGTACACAGTACAGAGTCCATGTGGAGGCTATATATACAGGTGGGTAACCGTCTAGAAGTCAATGTGGAGGTTATCTACAGGGGGTACCAGTACTGATCAATGTGGAAGGCTAAATATTAAGGTGGGTACCACAGTACTAGAGTCCAATGTGGAGGCTATATACAGGTGGGTACTAGTAGAGTCAATGTGGAGTAAACGGGTAACGGTACGAGTCCATGGACAGAAGTGTACCAGTACTGAGTCAATGTGGAGGCTTATACAGGTGGTACCCTTTATTGTTAAGCACTTTTGATGTCAACCTCGTTTGAGGGTTGGTCTTATACTGACTGACAAGCGTGTATCAGTACTGGGGTAGTTTCAGTGTGGAGGTTATATACAGGTGCTCGTACCAGTACTGGTGTCAATGTGGAGAAAGCTATATACAGGTGTACCAGTGCTGAGTAACATGGAGCTATATACATGTGAAGTCCTACTGAGTCAATGTGCTGGAGAGGCTTAATATGCTTATACAGGAGTACCAGTACTGAGGTAACATGTGCTATATACAGGATGTTACCAGTACTGAGTCAATGCTGGGGTAGGGTTAATAACAGGATTCCGGATCCAGTACTGAGTCAATGTGGAGGCCTATATACATGTGTTACCATACTGAGGTCAATGTGGAGCTATATACAGTTGTGTACGCTGTACTGGTAATTGAGGCTCTATACGGTGGTACTCAGTACTGAGCAATTTGGAGGGCATATACAGGTGGTACCAGTAACAGAGTTCATGTGAGGCTATATCAAGGGGGTACCGGTACAGAGTCAATGTGGAGGCTTATATACAGGGGGTACCAGTACTGAGTCCAATGTGGAGCTTATATACAGGTGGTACTTAGTACAGAGTCCTGTGGAGGCTAATATACAAGGTGGTACCAGTACAGATTCAATTTGGAGCTATATACAGGGTGGTACCGTACAGAGTCAATGTGGAGGCTATATACAGGGGGTACCAGTACTGAGTCAATGTGGAGGCTAGATACAGTGTGTTACCGTAATGAGGTCATGTGGAGGCTGATATACCAGGTGTACCAGTACAGAGTCAATGTGGAGGCTATATACAGGTGATACACCAGTATCTGTACTTGCACATGTACCACTTGACACAACTGTGGGAAGCATTGGAGTCAACATGGCCAGCATCCCTGTGGAACACTTTCAACACCTTGTAGAGTCCATGACCTGACGAGTTGAAGCTGTTCTGAGGGGAAAAGGGGGCTGGTGGGGGGGAAGGTGTTGTTAATGCTTTGTACACCATATGCTCAGCAGAATAACACAGTAGGATCATTGTTCTTCAGACAGTCTTCTTTAAGACTGCAGTAGGATGGAAAAGCAGTGATATTTAATACTTTAATATGGTTTATCAAGACTGCAGTAGGATGGAAAAGCAGTGATATTTAATACGGTTTATCAAGACTGCAGTAGGATGGAAAAGCAGTGATATTTAATACGGTTTATCAAGACTGCAGTAGGATGGAAAAGCGGTGATATTTAATACGGTTAATCAAGACTGCAGTAGGATGGAAAAGCAGTGATATTTAATACGGTTAATCAAGACTGCAGTAGGATGGAAAAGCAGTGATATTTAATCAGGTTTCAAGTTGACATAATCAGACAGTCAGAAAGTCAGTGGGGTGTGTGTTGGGGGCTCAGTGTGTCAGAGAGCTACCGCTCTCTCCCCAGACACACAGACCTGTGTTCCTTCCTATCCCACCAAGGTAGATTACCACAGTGCTTACCTCTCTGTCTGTCTGAACCGCAGGGTAGCCTGTCTAGTCAGACCCCCCTCCTCTCTCCTATCCCACCAAGGTAGAATCCCACAGTGCTTACCTCTCTGTCTGTCTGAACCGCAGGGTAGCCTGTCTAGTCAGACCCCCCTCCTCTCTCCTATCCCACCAAGGTAGAATCCCCACAGTGCTTACCTCTCTGTCTGTCTGAACCGCAGGGTAGCCTGTCTAGTCAGACCCCCCTCCTCTCTCCTATCCCACCAAGGTAGAATCCCCACAGTGCTTACCTCTCTGTCTGTCTGAACCACAGGGTAGCCTGACTAGCCAGACCCCCCTCCTCTTTCCTATCCCACCAAGGTAGAATCCCCACAGTGATTACCTCTATGTCTGTCTGAACCACAGGGTAGCCTGACTAGCCAGACCCCCCTCCTCTCTCCTATCCCACCAAGGTAGAATTCCACAGCGATTACCTCTCTGTCTGTCTGAACCACAGGGTAGCCTGACTAGCCAGACCCCCCTCCTCTCTCCTATCCCACCAAGGTAGAATCCCACAGCGATTACCTCTCTGTCTGTCTGAAACACAGGGTAGCCTGACTAGCCAGACCCCCCTCCTCTCTCCTATCCCACCAAGGTAGAATCCCCAACAGGGGGGAAAAAAGTATAACAAAAAAAAAAGAAAA